>NC_134826.1:94992022-95298046 GCF_004210375.1 Tachypleus tridentatus
AATATCTTCTTGTTATTTGCATATGTATGTAGCCAGTTCAACAGTTTTTTGGTTTTTTTTCATGCTAGTATGGTAGTATAAATAAGATGGACACAGACATTATATGTGGATAATTGAAGGCTTATGGGTTGGTCTTTTAATGAAATGTGATACTTTAATTTCATCTATAATATAGTTAGTAGTCACAAAGCAAATGAAAAAGGATATTCCCGTGATAGGATTGAAAATTAAAAATGAAAAAGAATCTTACATAAATTGTTTAATGTTTATTTTATTTTGTGTGTTACAATTTAAGAATATTTTCAGTACACTTAATTTACCACACACACAGTAACACGGTATAAAAACTAACATTTCTGTCTGCAAATGGGTCAGCGAAAATGTTGCTTGTTGTATTTCAGGTGGTTATAAATATCATCATAGCTTTCATTCTTGAGGCCTTCCTGTTTAGAATTCAGTATAAACGAAAGATGGGGGATATGGACAGTAAGTGTGTGCTTGTGTTTGTTTACCTATATTCCATTGATCTTAACAGGTATAAGTAATATATGAAAATAAGTTCTAATTTGTTAAGTGACTGGGTGAATACCATGTGTAATATGAAAACCTTTAGAAAATCACCATAGCACAGGAAATCCATTTCAATTCAAGGGTTCAAATATTGAATGTAAAAAAAAAAAGAGTAAGTTAGGATATATTATGGACTTTTTTGAAGAAAATTTTAAAAAAATTAAAGTAGCTGAATTTTGTTTCAAGTCAAACTGTTGGAAAACTTGAGATATATTTGTAAACTAGTTTTATGAGACGTATAATACTTAGCTTGGGGTTGCATTAGCTGTATTGGAAATTTTTCTATCAGGGGTATGTCAAGAAGGCTAGATATATACATGACAATTTTACAAAGAAATAAATCCCAGTAGTCTAAGCTCATTTTTTGTGAATTGGGCAATAAATCCTTGTTTCTGTCTCATTGCTGCAAAATCATAATCTGTACTTTGGGGTTATACATGCCTTGTGAGAGTAATGGTTGAATTATACTAAACAGTTAGTGATGCAGAAATGTCTAGTTGGGGCCACTGACTACATGTTTCACCTCTTGTATATCAGTTCAAAATTACAAATGTCTTGTGTAGATAGCCCTTGTGTAGTTTAGTGGAAATATCCAAACAATTTTTTTTTTATTTGGAGATTGGAGTTAATTATACAAAAGTGTTGTTCATGTAATTAGAAAGTACTTGCAATGTTCAATTTTCATACTGGAGTGATTTCAACATTACAAAATTTAAATACAGTGTCTCCACCTGTAGAAATGTTAACCCTCTCTTATTATTAGTGTACTTTTTTGTGTTCATCAGTGATTTTTGACTTGGGTTATATTATTTCTTATTAAGTGTTTGCATTTTGGATTATAAATTATTGATATATTTATCCTGATTTTAAGTCTGAGAATACTGCTTTGTTGGAATAGAAAGTAAATATTTTGTGGAGCATAATAAATTTGAGGAGACATCTGTAGTTCATAACAATCTGGTGAAGTTTGTGATCAGTACTTCTATAAATGTATGTTTGTCACTATTATGTTGTGTTTTTATAATGGTGGTAGTCAAAAATCACATGAAATGTATTTAAATTCTGAAACTGGTAGATATATTAATTGTTAATATATTCCCCTTTTCCAGAAGACAGCTTGGTTCGAGTAAATGTGGCATTGACTCGGCAAGAACTAGACTTCTGTTACACTAATTCTATTATTTCAATCTCTCAACTTCTTCACTATACTCACAACCTTACTGAACAACATATACTCTACAGAGGAACTCGTACTCGTACCAAGTTCTCCTTTAGCCTCAAAATGTATGCTGAAGAAGTGAAGGTTGGTGTTAGTGGGTTTTATGTAATTATGATTTTTACTTTTCTCCATCCTCCTTATTAGATAGCTTGTATACGTTTTTGATTTACACTATTTACTTTGGTTTAGCTGATGGAGTGATACTAATAAGTGTTAAAGTAGAAATCCATTTAATTTGATATAGTTTATGGGGCATTATTAAATTGTACTTAGATGATGAGTGATGTATACATCTGCTGAACTTGGTATAATTTCCAGGAAATCATTAGATTGTACTTAAGTGATAAGTGAGGATAGACATTTGTTGATTGTTTTATAATTTCCAGGGAATCATTAGATTGTACTTAAGTGATAAGTGAGGATAGACATTTGCTGAATGTTTTATAATGTCCAGGAAATCATTAGGCTGAGTGATGACACAGATCTATTGAACTTGATCAATTTTCCAAGCGATCATCAGTAGTTTGTATTTTTAACCATGTATTCTGAAATGAACAACCAGCTTACATGGCAATAACATTTTCTGTGTTTAGTGTTGGCTTCAACAAGCTGAAGAGAAAGAAAGACAGCAAAGAGAAGAGTTACTTGCTAAGGTTCAGGAACAGTCTAGTTCACAACAATTCACCTTTGAACCAGACCGAACACGAAGAACTTTTAGTGTGTAGACATTAATTGCATTAATGAGAAGACAAAAATGAAACCAGTCTTCTTGTATAATTTACCTCAGATACTCAACACAGTTATTATAAAAGTAGTATGTTTATCAATCAATATAGTGCTTGCACTAAGGTATTTTTATCATTCACAACTAAGTAGGACCTTAGAAGTCTTTACAGATTATTGGACATTTTTTAAAAGATCTTCTTTGAAATGAAATAAACCAACGTTTATCATAATAATTCTGTTACAGTGTTGGCCTGTTTGGAAGTTTTACTTGGTAACTGCAAGACATCTTGTATTATTGAAAGTCTCATGTAATAAGCTTTGAAAAAGTTCATGAAAAAAATTTATCTAAAGCTATGAGAATGTCATGAACTTAATCTGTGAGTTATTTATAATTTTAAGTCCTTGCCTTTCGTCCTGTTTTGTTTTTTTTGACATCTAACAAAAATGAAAATTGAAGTTTTGGACACATTTCTGAACTTATTTCAGTAAACCTCTACAGTAGTTTTGAAATTAGTGCAGTTTAAACTTTTTTTTTTATTGTAGAATATCACAGCTTCTTTCCAGTATCACAGGTTTTGTCGTTTTTTTTAGAAACAACTACTCTTTATAAACACTCCAAACTTCATAAGAAAGTACTAAACATGGTTTAAAAATACTTGTGTCACATTAATTTTGTTGTTGTTGTCACCTACGAAAGCAGCATATTATGTAAATCTAGTATTCTTTGCATTTTATTTCTTCATGTAATATGTGTATAAAAATTGTAAAATAAGAGTGTGATAATTTAAATATCAATAATACCAAAACTACAGTGATGTCAAGTTGAGATCATGTTGTTTTTATTAAGGTTACACCTTAATTACAGAAAACCATAATAGCTGCTTGAATTTTTTTTAGTAATGAGTAGGCATTATATGTACATATACTTTTTTAAACTGATAAGCTGCTTGAAAGTATTCAATATTAACTTCCTTAAGTAGTTTCTATTATATTTTTGTATATGTGTGTGTATATATACATACATGCATACACTTAAGTTACTAAAGTTATAAATATATATATAAAGTTGTAAAAAGTATTGTGGAAATAATTGTTTTTTTTATTCATGAGTGTGATAAAAGTTGAAGGTTTTATTTAAATGTGTTTCATAGTAATATTTATAATCAAAGAAACAGAAAATAAGTTATTTATTTACAAATATGCAGAGCAGAATGTTAGGATCTTGTTTAATTGATGAAGTTGTGTCTCATTGACAGTCAAAGGTTAAATTACTTTTATTCAAACCAACAATAAACTGTGTCTATATATACATTTATAATGGCAGCGAAAGGTGACAGGTGTTTGCAACTTTAGAAGTGCAGAAATTTAATGTGCTGAGATATTAAAATGCAGTTATATGATAGTGTAATAACGTGTTTTTATATGATTGGTGCACAAGATGGGTAAATGAAGAAGTAGTAACTAAAAGATGGAATTATGATTATCCAATAGATTTATCTTACATTAAAAATCATTATTGTACATAACTTTAACAAGTATTCTCATTTCAAAACAAGTATTAGTTTAGGATATTCTGCTATTGTATGTTTAACAAAAAAATGATTTATTTGTATATTTTAATTCAACTGTCATTGTTATTATATGAATTGAAAAGATTTTCATGTAGGAAAGTTTAGGATACCATTTTGCATTATGGATTAAATTGGTATGTACATAGAATCTCTCATTAATGAAAAGGAAGATTGGCAAAAGTGTTACAAATGAAGTAAAATAGAAAACCATCCTAATGAGAAATATTTTTTCTAATACTAAGAAGATGAATATTCAATGTGAATCCACCATATGGCTATTAACTTGCATGTGAGGTATCAGGCATGGCTTAATGATTAGTATGCTGGTCTGCATAGTAGAAGGTTTTAAGTTTGAACTATGGTAAGTTTTTGAACACACATTGCATATTTTTCTGTGGAAGCATTATTGAGGCAATCATTATCCATAATTTTTGAAGGAGCTACTTAGGTATTGGGTGTAGCTGACTGATTGTCCTTCTTGTCAGCATTTTGCAATTACAGATATTCCTAAACTCCGGGACCATATTTTACAATAAGGAATATGTGTCACAATACTAATAAAGCTGGAATACACCAACTGTAAAGATACTTATTTTTTAAATCTGATAGTTAAAAGCTTTTGGTGAAGTTGAATATTTTGTTTTAGTCTTAAATGAGTAAGAATAAAATATTCCACTGACAAAATTATGAAATGTACATTAAAATGACATCTAATGAGTAAAGAAACAGAATGATAGATAAGAAATGTTACAAAATATTCTAAATGTTACCCTAACATTCTGTTTTTGTGACTATTGTAGTCTCTTTTTTTTTGTGGGGGGGGACAGTTTTTGTAAATATTAGTAAACATGTTTATAATGTTTTCCTAAACAAGGTAATTTTATTTTAAAATTTGGTAGCATGAAAATGAAATCTACATGAATTGGTTTACACTTTTAAAAATTAATTCCAATTTTCCACCTTGACATATTTTCTCTAAAAAAGGAAAAATACTTTAATAAAACATTTTCAATAAAGAATAATG
The DNA here is from genome assembly GCF_004210375.1 of Tachypleus tridentatus. NCBI lineage: Eukaryota > Metazoa > Arthropoda > Merostomata > Xiphosura > Limulidae > Tachypleus > Tachypleus tridentatus. The sequence continues at coordinate 94,997,133 of NC_134826.1, forward strand.
ATTCACCAGTTTGTTTGGAAAGCTAAGGTGCTGTTTTTAACTCAATTAAGTGACCATCTATTATTATGCTAGTTAAGGTAATGTACTCTTCATTACACTCGCTTATGCAATGAATCCTTCTACTTTTCTTTACATTAGTTAGTGCAATAAGACCCTCCATCTGTTACGACACTAATTAGTACAATAAAGCCCTCCACCTTTTATTACACTAGTTAGTGCAATAATACTCTTCACTTTTAATTACACTTGGATCTTCTGGTTTTCACTGATAACAGTACCCTGCTAGATTCTGCTTTTTATCCTAGTTAACATACTTAAAGTTTCTAATTTTTATTATACTAATTACATTGCTAGAGTACTCCACTTTTTAATACACCAGTTACTCTGTTAGAAATTATCAGTATCCACTTGTTGGTTCTGCCTTTTATTTTATGCCTTCCTTATAAAAATATTGTATTCCCATCATTTTCCTTCATATTTCTAACAGGTATAATTGTGTACTGCTACTTTATTTCCAGAACTATTATCTTGAAACTTGAAGAGCAAATACCTTGGTCCAACAGGCCTCGACATCCTTATTTTTTGAAGGGTTGAAGTTTAAGTATTACAAAACCCCTTTTGGTTTGCAGTCCTTTTGCATTTCTATCAATATAAAAAAGAATCAGCACAAAGATATGACAAATCTTACAGACTGAAACAGACAGATTTAGGATTTTTTCCTTTCTTTTGATTTTGGAAGTCAAATAATTTTTCATAGTCAGGGCTTTCAGTCTACCATTCATTTATATTTTGACCAAACCAGGTAAGACTTTGTACAAAGGCACCTTACAACAACCCTCATAGACTAAAGTAAACAGATGGGACATTTGTATTTTTCTTGCAATTTTACAGAAGTTTTGGAAAGTTAGGGCTTTCAGCCTGCTATTCCTTTTTACTTTGACCAATCTAGATGAGATTTTGCATTAATACCTTGAAACAGATATATTTGAAATTCATACTTTTCTTGTTCTACAGGGATCAGTGTTCAAAACATTTCCCCAAATTATGGATTTTGGCCTGCCATTCTTCTATATTTTGGTCAATCTAAATGGGACTTCGCACAAATATACCTTACAGCAACTCCGAAGAGTAGAGTAGATATATATTGGATTTGTTTCTTTTCTTTGACTTTACAGAGATCAAAAGTAAATGGAGAGCTTTGGGTTGAGAGAAATTGTATGCACAAAGTGGAAAACTATAGTGAATGGAGAATAGAATAAATTATCAGAACAACTTGAAATAGTAGTTTTGATATAATTTTAGGTTTTTTGTTAGTTGCTTCAGTTTATTGTGATTTTTCACTAACTGGTATACATAATATTGTTCTTTGTTTAGTAAATGGATTCTTATTAATATTGTTTTAATTCCCACAATGATGATTGTTTTGAATTTCACACAAAACTACATTAGGGCTATCACTGTTCCTTCAAAAACATGTGTAATTTGAATGTTTATTATGAACACTGTTGAACAATGTCTTATTAGGGTTTAGCAACAGTCATGGATGTGAATAACTTTTGAAGTAATATTTTACTGGACAGTAAAGTTAAGCAACTAGTGGAATTTGCTAATGTGACAGGGTCATCAACTGATTGTTGTCATGAAATGGCTTTAAATAAAGTTATTCTCAAAGTATAAATAATATAACAAAAAACAAACAACTTGTGTTAAAAGAAACAAGATGTTTACATATGAAATGGTCAGTGCTTAAAAACACACTGCGGCAATATTTTGATCACTCTGATAATTGGAATTATCAACAACAGTAATAACCTAATTCCTACTTAAAATGGGTTGATTACTTTCACAAGTCATGACACTAATCAGTTTAACTGAACAAACATGAATTAATCTAAAATAATAATTAAAACTCAAGCCAACATTTCAATTACAAGATGGTTGGAATAATCAAAATGGTAATAATCAAGAAACTACTTATTTTCATGACATTAACTATGATACCAATTTTTATTAATCATTATTTTATGTGACAATCTCTACCTATAGGTAATTGATTGAGTTAATTACCAACTCTATTATATAATTGTTAATTTTCCAAAGATCTCTTTCGAAGCAGTATTCAACACATTTTTGGTATCTGGTTACAAACTTACATGATGAATCCATGCTAAAGTCTGTCTTACAGAATCCAGATACTGATAAGTTATGATTAAATACAAAAGTTTATTCTCTGCTACACTAATATCAAAATTCCCAACTTGTACAGAAGAAAATTAACATTTAGTGGCAAGATTTTGAAAATAATTTAGTTAGAGGTTTATTAACAGTCTATTCTATTATAATGGTTTGGTTAGAGCAATTTTTTTTTCTGAATCACCTCTGTGGATCTGTTACAGCAATCAAACTGAATGAGTTAATACTGCCTTAACTTTCCAAGTCTTTTTAACTTGTAGACAAAACAATTGAAGCTTCAGACATGCACAAAAACCTTATAAAGACATTAAACAACCTCAATACCTTATCATTCTCGGGCATCTGTTTCAACTCTGTGAAACGAATGGTGATCTCTAATATATTTACAAAACAAGGGAGGATCTCAAAGTAATTTATGTCCCAAACCAACAATATTTTTTGTATATAAGGAATTGGAAATTGTTAAGACTGTTCAGGTTACATTTGAATATATGTAATGGAAAATTTTTTTAAAGAGATGTTTGTTGTTAGGTATTTCAAAATACAAAATTAGTGATTATTTTGCAAATGAAGTAAAATTATTTTCTGAACATATATTTATTAAAATTCCAGCCTTGAATTTTATCAGTTTTGGATATTAAACTGAATAAAAAGAGTGAAGTTGATATTTGGAAATACTAATATTATTTATAAAGAACTCCAACAGAAAATTATCAAGGTCCAGTGTTTGCTCTATAATAATTGTATATTTTATGCTATATAATGGTACTAAATGACAGAATTGTTTTTCCTTACCAACTAAACAATATTAGAATGTATGTTGAATATTCCAAGTACATATATAGTGATTATGTTACAAGTAACACTAAAGTGCAAACCATGGACCTTCAGACCCAGAACTGGCACTAACTACTAAGCCTCACCCAAGCAAGTTCTGTCAGTCTTTCATCTTTATAAATCATCTGTTGTTCCATTTATTACAAATCGTGTAACTAGAATTTCTCAATAAATAAATACTACTTCCTAAGATGTTACTTGCTCTTCTGTTACACAAGAACAGATGAAACTGCTTAAACTTATTCCCTGCACGTGATCTTGTATCTTTAATATCAATTCACTGAAATATAACAGTATCTTAAAATTTAAATTATGCAGATATACGTAAAATAAAGTTTTGTTGTTATACATAAAACTAAATGTGAAAGTTTCAAGTTATATCTGTGTTTAATAATTATTGGCAATATTACATTCTAAGTGTCTATACAATCTTTTCAATTCAGACAAAGTCAAGATTGTGGCTTTTGCTTCTTCCACTGTTCAGGAGTCAAGGTTTTCTGTGTAAAAGCATGGATGCTCTTCATCTCATCTGCTAGAATACTGTTAACCATCCTATTAGAAGAAATATTTAAGAGTTAAAAATGTTTGATATTGTAACAAGCTTAATTAACCCTTAAACAGCAGCCATATTCAACTGATGCTGCTCCCTACAACATACCTGCTGTTTAAGGGTTAAATAACAAAGGCACTTCAACATATTCTGTCATGGTTTGTAGGGGTCATGGAATATTGTTTTAAAAATATATTACTCTAAAATAAATGTTTTTTTTATCAGGAGATACTGGAAGATTCCATATAAATCTAACTCCAGTGCTCCCACATCCCAAATTTTATTAACAACAACTATTTCAAGTGACCCATGTTCAGCAAAAAAATAAAAATATCTGAAGTAAATATAACTTATAAAATGAAAAATATGTTGACTTGACTACAATTATGAGTATCTTTATCTGCAAGATAACAGGTGTCATGTTTATTTTTGAAATATTTACAGAAATCTATAATTATAAAATTGTTGATAAGATTAAGAACATAGATGTTCAAAATGTTCCTTAATCCATTTTAAGCATGGACTGTTAAGAAATAATATCATATGATTAACAATTAAAATAAAAATTAATAATTTCATCAGTTATTCCCCAAAGTTTAATAGAGAACAATAAAAATGCAAATGACAATAGGAGTGTCATAAGCCTAACAGTCATACATAAATAGTGATCAATAATGTACTTATGAAACAAGGGAGCATCTCAAGATAATTTCCATAATTAACAATATTTTTCAGACTTGTGCCATTTCACTTTATATGTATAATTTGCAAAAACATTGTTAGAAACAACCTATCAGCTTGTACCTTATCAGGTCACTCATTATTTACTTAGTGACTGATCTAGGTCAGAATATTTTGAATGATATTCTGGGTCTTATTACTAAACATTTCACAAATAATCATAGCTGTAAATAAAAGATTATGGTGTGTATTATTCATTTTGTTTTATCTCTTTGTGTTATTATTAGTGTTTTTGCAAATATAAAATGAAAAAACATTCTAAAAGAAACTGGTTCTTGATTTAGTGTGTAAACACCATACCCTGTGATGACTGGTAACATATGAAGTGGAGAGAAGGCGTATAGTTGTAATATAGTCCTATCCTGATGGAATGCATTTTCTGCCAAAGTCCAAAGAATGATTTACCAGAGAACAAATGAGCAGTAGTTTGGTGATTCAATGAGGCCAACCCACCAATCAGAACTAGAAAATGAGAGCTAATCCAACAGAATTGTGTGATGCAAAATCTACTCTATCAGGAGAATCTGCTTGGATTGAGGCAACTGATCCGATACCACAGGAATCACCTGTGGAACAGGAAAACTCGTAGTATGATAAAATAGGAATAGTTCCGAGAAAGGAGGTACAAGATTCGAAAATAAGGAGCTCTGGACCAAGTGCTTCCTTGATGAGAAGTACAAGACATCACCATACAATTGTCAGAATGAATCCTTGATAAGCCTATATTGAGAGACATTACTAGTTAGAGCAATAAGGACTAAAACATTGTCTATCAAAACCTCTTCGTCCACACGTAGAAGAGAAGGAACTTTGACAAAGATGATACTAAAGGAATTATTAGCATGGAAGTGTCCTGACTGAACAACTCCTTGAGATCAAAGAATAATCGTGACCAAGGAAACTGCAGAACTGATGAATTTATGAGCTCTTGTTTGCATAAAAACCAATATAAGAAAATTTGCACTCTCATCCCAAAGGCACGAAGAGAAAGAACTATCTATGCATTGGGAGTAGAAGAGGTAAGTAAGAATGTTGTGTCTATTCCATAGCATTAAATTAGATGGGAATCAGCCGAGCCTATGTGAGAAAAGATGAAAAATAAAAAATACCCAGATTGATAACACAGAATTGGAGCAAGAATAGATGCCTCATTCCTAAAATGGAAGCCTGATGTGATGTTCTGACAACTGATAAGATGATGTTAGCTGAATCCAGTCATCCATGGAATGGTGTGTACCTGGTATGATGGAATGGAATTGATTAGAAAAACTCATTCGATATGGCAAAATCCATGTGAAATCAATGCAAGTCTGACAGTAAAAACCCAGAACTGCAAAATTCAACTCAGATTTGAGGAATAAGTAAGTTGTGAATCTTGGAGAATCTCCATATTGAGAGACAAAAAAAGATCAGTGACTGGACACCCATCTCCTGCTTGCATAGGCCCAATAACAATCAAGAATAAAACCTTGGAAGGTCTAACACAACACTCTCACTATCTTAAGATCAACCAAACTCTGAATTTCCTAGAACAAAGATCCAAATCCTGATGATGTGCGGGAGATGGAAACTGTACAAAATGAATGGATAATAGCAGTGAAGATATGAACTGAATGACTAATCCTGACTCAAAAACTTACAAAGCTCTTGAATCCATGTCTAGAAATTTTGGAGCAGAGCCCCCACAGACTCTGAAAGTATTACAGAATCACCTATGCCACTGGCAATCTGACCCAGCAGCAGAACCCTTGGATACAAAAAGGGGAAATTGATATATTCAGGTTAACTACAAAAATCTAAGAAGCAGATGCACTATTTAAGAATCAGAAAATGATTCCACCTGGCAGTGGTAGGATAAGTCATGAAGTTCTGACAAGGTGTCAGATAAGGCATAACTGTCCTTCATGTAACTGAGAACTAAACCTTCTAGCATGAACCACAATATTCATGCATGGAGAGAAATTTTCAAACTTGCTCCCAGTTCTTTCACCCATCAAATAACGTCCAGGCTCAAAAGCAAGTTGGAAAAAATCCAAAACATCGCACTCTCAAAGAATAAACAGAAGAAAAGAAATCCAAGGTGTGTGTGTATGTGTTTTCTTATAGCAAAGCCACATTGGGCTATCTGCTGAGTTCACTGAGGGGAATCGAACCCCTGATTTTAGGGTTGCAAATCTATAGACTTACCACTATCCCAGCAGGGGACAAATCCAAAGTAGCTTACCCCAACATTGGCATACTTTTATATATATACACACACACACACTTTTTTTAGAGGCCATTTAAAGACTGTTAATTATCATTGATTGAAACATCATTTTATGAGGTAAATTTATTTTGTTAAAGCAAAGCAGCATTGGACCATCTGCTGTGTCTATTCTTGGGAATTGAATTCCAGACCCCAGTGCTGTGAATCTGTAAACTCACCATTGTCCTACAAGGAACTAAAAAAACCAACTGAAAAATGCACAGGAAAACGTTAATCTAAATTCTCTCCAGTATGTCAAGAATCACCCTAAGTTGCAGTCTTAAAGCCTGCCAGAGGACCACCACAAATCCAATTACTTCTTTATCACACAAAAAATAAGAACACTGACAGTCTCAACTGAGAGATGAGACCTGATGTGCCTCCATGCCAAAAATAATAATCCAGGAACTCATACCATAAACTGGCTTGCCAATTGAAAACAAACTTTTTTTAAATTATTATTATTGTTACAAAAATCAGCTAGATAAAACAGATAAAGTTCAAAGCATCTCCAAATAATTGTAATACTTGAAAACTGTTAGTGATGCTTTGTTGAGAACATTACCTGAATGAGGTGCTTATATGTGGTACCAAGATAGAGGAAACATTGACATAGGTGGAGAGTATCACAATAAATAACACCAAAGGCAAATGTGTTAGGCATAAAAAAATTGGAGCAAATGAGGAAAAATCAGGCCAATGCTAAGATGAGCAAAATAAGAAACCTTGATGGTCAAGCAATAGCTAGAAGTGAAAGAGAAGGTATATTTTGGAATATATTTTTATAATTTTTTTTATTTCAAAACATACATAAATTTACAAGTACATGACAAATTATTTTGCTCATTTTGTTTGTGAAGTCAGTACAAACACAGTGTAATTAGACTACACAGTTGCTTTAATTACGTTATAAATCATTTCTACAACTATGTTCACATGTTTACTTTACTAATTTTAATATAATTTTATAAGTTTCACCACTAGAATTAAACAAACATACCTGTGTCTTTCAAGTAAGCTTTTAGATTCAAATTTTGGTGACACAATTAATGCTTGAAACTTTGCCCCACAGCTATCTGATAAGTCTTCAACATTCTGTAAAAGAGGGAAGTGTACATGCATTAATTGTATGGCTGAGCAGTTAGTGGAATTTGATAATTACATTTACCTAATTGACTATTCTCTTGTGAGACTTTGTTAGCTGAAATAACCAAAATTAGGAATAATCATAAACAATAATCGTAATTTGTTGATTGTTTTCATGAGTCAGGATCTTATCAACTAAGCTGAGATGGAATTAACCACAACTGAGATTTCCTAATGGAAATATTTCAATTACTTGGACAATTGGAGTAATTGAAAATACTAATTTCAATTAGTGGATTGTTTTTATGACAATAATTAATGTAATTGTAATTTAGATTAATCAATTTTCATGTTACAAATGTTACTCATAGACAGTCGATTACACCAACAAAGTTCGTGACCCACATTTAATTATTACATACCTGTAATTAACAATCATGGTACTACTCTTGGCACTGTACACAGAGTAAGAAACAAGTATACATACATCCCTATTACAACCCAAGACCAAGTTCTTATTGTAACCACTTTCTCTAATAATCAAGCACTAATTTCAACTAGTGCTTGTTTTTATGGGTTGTGACCTTAACAATTAAGCTGAACAAAATGGAATGGAATTAACTGAAAATAACAATGAGATACAGCATACATAGTAATCTTATTATCCTGTACAAATATAAAACAAGACAAAACACTTAGTATCATCAGAAAATGTTCCTACTTGTGTGTATTTAATTCATAGCTCAAATCATAACTTTCAAACTTAGACCTCTTCACACAATACATGGGTAGTTTGATAATTATAAACCCACAACAATGAGAAAGGTCAGTCTATATTGGGCTCATCCTTTAACTGGGAATTATGCATAAAGATAAACAACTATCCTGATAATTATTAAAATGTAAATTTCCCTACAACATCTATATCATAGAAGCTACAGTTCCAATTAAATCAGGCAGGTCAGGGTAGAGGTGACAGGGGAAGCCAGTACACCAAACAGAAACCACACTGTCATTCAAAAAAAAAAAAAAGATTCTCAGAAAAACGTGGCCTAGATATAGAAGTGACAGTTGGCCCTTGAATGAGCTATATGTTGTTAATGTTTGAAAACATATTACACAGCAAGTGCTTTAATAACCCTTGCATCTACACCACAATGATAAACTCACAAAAAAAAAAAAAATTATAATTTTACTAACACTTCCATGTGCAAAATATCCTTTTCTGTTTGGTTTATTACTGTTTAAGTGTGAAAAAAAATTATTACTTTAATTCATAAGACAATGGACTTAGCCTTATATATTTTTAATGGTAGTTTATTTTGTGATGGTCCATTAGTCCTACAGCCCATTTTTCCAAAATGCAAATTTCTTTTTTTTTTAACAGTTAAAATGTTAAATTGTTTATTTGGTTAAATTTGTAAACTTTTATGATCAAACATCCCAGGATATGACTGAAAAGGTTGCAATTTCTCATTAATGGATGAATAATGTTTAACACCATTTCCTCAAAGAGGGAATGAATATCCAAGTTTTTTATTCCATGCTGCTGTGACAACAAATGTTATATCCCAAACTCATAAATATGTTGAAAGATTCCAGTCAGTAAAATTACTTTGACACAGAGACAATTCAGTGAGCTGTACTCTACAGTATCAATTCTAATATTTCTACTGCTTGTATTTAAAATGAGAAAAAGCTATCAGAGGTAACTGGACTCCCAAACCCCCACCAAAAGCACCCTTTAAACTCTTAATTTGAAAATGCATTCATCTATTATGGACCTACAAATTTGTTTATTCATTTAATTTTGACTTATATTGCAAAAAAATCTAATTATTAGGCCTTTGGAATATTGGGCAGCCACTGGTTATGTATACATAAAAAGGCAAAAAGTATTTGAGACTGTCCCATCTGCTTAAAAAACTAAAAAAACTAAACTAATCCTGATAAGTTAAGCATTTATTCAACCTTCCCTCAAAATTATCACATCTCATCTATTCTTTAAGCATGCATAGCATCAAACCTCAAGTTGTTTATATAACTTGTAACAGTATTAACAGTGAGTATAATAAGGCATACCTGATACTTCATGATTTTTTAACTTGCACAGAGTTTTTAAGTTTCCTTTTTCAATTTTTCATCTCATTTATAATTTTTCAGATAGCCCATTTCCATGTTTTATTTTAGTTGTACGTAGCCTACCCTTTGTCCTTATTTTAAAATTTAATATGCACTGTCTGTACTGGAAGGTAAATTTATTTTAATTTTCAATGTTTCATGAAACTGTTCTTTCTTATGAATTATACCTGTCACTATAGCCAATTGCAACTCAATCTTTAAATGCATCACCCTGTTAGAAATATAAAACAACCCTTGGTGATAAGTAAAAATAAAGATTCTGAGTAGGTAAGGACCATGACTAAAAAAAAAAAATCTTCACAGGATATTAAGGAAGATTAAAAGTCAGAAATATGAGCTTCTGTCCTTCATTTCTGTAGGTCAACTAAAAATGTACAGGAGACTGAAAACTGTTTATCTTAATCCTATGTTTAAAAAAATGATAAAAGTACCCTTGAAAATTATATGCCTATTATTCTGTAATGGGAAAAATTCAAGTCTGATAAAAAGAAGCTTTACAAGATCATTTAATAAAATAAGACATTATGAGTCAATATCACCATACTGCCTCTGACTAATCTATTTTGTTTTTTGTTCTAAAGATATTAATTGTTACCCAAACAAGGGAAAAGAAGTGGATTTAGTGTACTATTTTTTCAAGAAGCCTTTGATAAGTTGCCACAGAATAGACTAGCTACAAAAATCACATTGGTAGGAATTGGGGAAAGACTAATTAATTGGATTTTGTGAATTATTAGATGGAAGAAACAACACACAAGGTTGTTTTTAATGAAGTGAAAACTTTTTATTAGTGTAGTGCCTTAGTGGTCAGTATTTGAAAAATTCTTATTTACATTAATGATATTGATAAGAACATAATTAGTAAAGTAGTAAAAATTACTAATCATGTTATTCCTAAGTTTTTTTTTGTTATATTCAGAAAGTCCATGTCTTACAGAATGAATTACATCAATTGGTAACTTGGACAAATATTTGGGAAAGTAGTGGATAAGTTACTCAAACTAATGAAGCTGTGCTCTATTACTAGTAGTAATACTAAAAGCACTACCATTTTATGTTATATTAATACATATCCTGGTTACAAAAGAAGTAATTATGTCTGTACAGATTACTAGTTCAGTCTCACTTAAACTATATACACACTTTTAATTTCCTTATCTAAGACAAAATACTAACTTGCAGAAAAGAACTGCAAAAACAGCTGCTAATCCTACTGTACTACTACTAGTGATTGCAGAAAAGCATTATCTCAAACTTAAAAGTAAATATGAAAAGGGAAAGATCTCCATTTCTTTATCCCTTAAGAAAACAAGAATACAAGTTGGTCTTTTAGAAGTTTACAGTATTAACTAGGAGATTGATGGGATAAAGCCTTCTGATCTCTTTGTTGTTGACATAGTAAAATAAGAAGATAAAAGTTTAAGATTTGGAAAATAGTGGCTAAACTTCAATTAACTTATTAGGTTAGTTTTACTTTTCTAACAAAATAACATGATTTAAGTTACAGAATAAATGGCCAATGGCACTAGTGACGATGCTCTAAATTATAATGGAGTTTAACGAGGAGAACTTAAACAGAAAGCTGGTAAAATGCAGGCTTCACTCATCTCCACTTTTGTTATGCATTCTAACGTCCAATCTCCAGCCTCAAAGACTGTAAAATGTAACAAATGAAGAATGTGATTACCAAGCAAGAATTATCAAAATCCTTATTTCAACGGAATTTTGAGTAAACATAGCAGGTTTAAGAACATTAATGGACTACAGTCCATTAAACTCGTAATGACGAGAAACCCTCTTGAAGTAACAATGTATCTCAAGACAACTGGTATGGGTATTAAAATCTGAAGATGAACTACGAAGGTCGAAACGTCGTTCTCTATTTTAACAAACATTTTAATACCCATACCAGCTGTCCTGAGATACACAATCCAGTAAACTTTTAAATTTCTCAAATCCACTTTGTTATATTTACTCGTTTAGACCTAGCAATGATATAAATGGTAAAAAATCTTACAATATAAGTTGTATCCAATTCTTTACTAAGCTTGTTTTCAATATATTCCTTCGTATACACGGGCATTGTCAAACTGCCGAATAAAATTGAAACAAAGAGAAAAAGTGAGAGAATAGTAGCGGCCTCTGATATTTCTATAATACATTAGTTTTATAATTTGTACTAAAGCTGTTTTTAAAGCGGTCGACGTTTAGTCATTGTAGGAGAGCCAGACGCATCTAGCCCCTTCTTCCCTCCTGCATATGTTGTGGATTCTTGAGTAATGTTATGTTATAATTACTACAAAAGAATCAAAGCTAATTTCACACAATTTCAAGGCCACATCAATATAGGTAATTTTGGTAATTGGATGCTATTACTTTTATTGATTGTAAAAAGCTCTACATTTCGCAAACAGTGTAATTAGGTGACCTGTTGACCCGGCATGGCCAAGCGTGTCAAGGCGTTCGACTCGTAATCCGAGGGTCGCAGGTTCGAATCCTGGTGCACCAAACATGCTCGCCCTTTCAGCCGTGGGGGCGTTATAATGTAACGGTCAATCCCACTATTCGTTGGTAAAAGAGTAGCCCAAGAGTGGGCGGTGGATGGTGATGACTAGCTGCCTTCCCTCTAGTCTTACACTGCTAAATTATGGACGGCTAGCGCAGATAGCCCTCGAGTAGCTTTGCGCGAAATTCAAAAGAAACAAACAAACAACGTAATTAGGTGACCTGTTCTTATTCCTTGTATATATTCTTTGGGGAGAGGTTCATAGGACTAGGGCCTGGCATGGCCTAGCGCGTTAAGGCGTGCGCTTCGTACTCTGAGGGTCGCGGGTTCGCGCCCGAGTCGCGCCAAACATGCTCGCCCTTCCAGCCGTGGGGGCGTTATAATGTGACGGTCAATCCCACTATTCGTTGGTAAAAGAGTAGCCCAAGAGTTGGCGGTGGGTGGTGATGACTAGCTGCCTTCCCTCTAGTCTTACACTGCTAAATTAGGGACGGCTAGCACAGATAGCCCTCGAGTAGCTTTGTGCGAAATTCAAAACAAACAAACAAACAATCTTAGGACTATTATCATCATATATGCAGTAATAAGTTTACGTAATAAGTCTTCTTTTCCCCAATTTTTCGCGAAATAATTTAGCGTACTATGTGTTAGTCTATCGGTTACTGTTTCCATATTTGTGTATCTGTAAATGAAGTTGGAAGAGGTTGATCTAGGAACTTTGAATGCTTTTGTGAGTAATTTGTTTGGGACTGTTTCTAGTTTTCTTTGGATTAGTTTTGGTACGCATTTATACATGCCGGAGCTAAAATATATAAATATAAAATATATGCCACCAGTAATCTATTACGAGTCGAATATATAAAAATATTTTAGCACTTCACCGGCTGTTGTTCCATTGTTTTTACCAGTTATATTCCTAACGTAGTTCGATATTTGGGAAATTTTGGTTCTGTTATTGTTTGAATAATTTATTCATGTTAATTTCAAATCATGTTTGTATGTTTGTTTTGTTTTTAATTTCGCACAAAGCTACTCGAGGATTATCTGTGCTAGCCGTCCCTAGCTGCCTTACCTCTAGTCATCACCACCCACTGCAAACTCTTGAGCTACTCTTTTACCAACGAATAGTGGGATTGATCGTTACTTTCTAACGCCCCCACGGCTGAAAGGGCGAGCATGTTTGTGCAACCGGGATTCGAGCTCGAAACCCTCAGATTACTAGTCGAACGCCTTTACCCACCTGGCAGTGCCGGGCCCGAATCATATGTAGGGCTAAGAATTTGGCGAGTATAGCAGTGTGAAGATATATTCAGTTAATATTTAGTTTTTGGTGGATCTTTTTCAAGCTTGTTAATTTAGTAAAGACCACCAGCTAGATTCTCGGTACGTTAATTTTAATTATATAATTTTGGCAATATTCAGTTATCCTGTACAATTAGGGTTGTAATATTTGTTTTTTATTGCATGTATGATTTGTTTGGCGGCTTTTATAAGACAGTCTATGATTATTTGACAATACTTATCTACGTCAGTTCGGTTCGCGGCATTCTGACTTATGGCGTTAGGTAACAATTTATCTATTGCTGTTTTATATTCTTGCTAATTTGCTTTTTTTGTTATTGATTTTTTTCAGTTCAGTAGGTTATATTATTTTATAGGGGATAAGATCGAAGGCACTCCAAATAGGTAAACTGTCGCTATCAACATCTTTTCCCACGTTAAATTTTACACGCGTTTGACTCATATCGCTAATATTATGCGCATATGATGTACGCGATGACACCGTATCATTCCGTACAGCTATATGGATAGTATCGAGAAAGTCCAATAGTTTTTTGTTTTTTTTTATTATTTGCATTTGTTGTTTTCCATCTAAAATGTTTATGCCTATTATTTAGGTCACCTAGGAAAATGGAGTTCTGGTTGTGGGATTAGATGTTGAGTAAAACTATTTCTATTAGCTTTGGTGGGGAAAACATATTCCTATTGCTCTAACTCGTATTTGGTTGTTTAGGTTTGTTTTTCTTATAACAAAGCCACATCAGGCTATCTGCTGAGCCCAGCGAGGAGAATCGAACCGCTGATTTTAGTCTTGTAAATCCGTAGACTTACCGTTGTACTAGCGGGGGACGGTTGTTTAAGAAAATATCAATTATGATACATTCGTCGTTACTGTTTGTAATTCTGATACAAACAGGATTGATTTGTATAGGAAAGCTATTCCTATATTTATACCCTGATTGTTTATTCTACCTTTTCTGGTAGCTGAATAGTCATATATTTTCAGTCTAATACTTTTATAACTATTTCCAGGTTAGTTTGATTGTGTCTTCGATCTCATGCTTTTTGTAAATAAGTGCACCTTGGATGTTGATATGCAAGACGGTGATTTTAAGAAAGTAAGCATCCAGTAATTGATGAGATTGCCTGATAGGTACGGTGTGATGTAATTTTTGGCAAATGTTACTACAAGTTTCATGCAATCTTTAGTCTAGGAAAATGTTTTTGATGATGCCCATAAATATGTGTATTTTTTCACTTTTGTTTTCTCTGTCATTGTGACATTGTTTTTGTTGTTGTTGTTTTGTATTTGTTTAAGTGTTTTGATGGTGTTCTTGTGTTTCATTATTTACGGTGTTTACTGGTTATTGTTTTAAGTGTTTGTGCATATGTTACTTTATCTTGGTTGGTGTTGGCAGAAGCGGTTGTTTTGTTTAAAAATTATTCTAAGTATATGTAGTTTTAATATCACACGAGGTCATAAAAATGACCGTTAAATTGATTTCATTCCTACTACCTTTATTCTTTGGCATTCTCTTGGAAATAAGACTTAGTATGCCCTTGAAGTTATGACTTCAATGCTGCAACTTGAGCATAATGGTCAACAGCTGTATCTTCCAATGGTAGGTCAGATTATTTCTTGACTTTACAATCTTCCTTATGTTTGAATAAAATGACTAGACACTTTAGTATTATTAATTTACTATGTAGATAATTCTGATATTACTGTTTTGTTTGTTTCTTTGTTTTTGAATTTCGCACAAAGCTACTCGAGGGCTATCTGTGCTAGCCGTCCCTAATTTAGCAGTGTAAGACTAGAGGGAAGGCAGCTAGTCATCACCATCCACCGCCAACTCTTGGGCTACTCTTTTACCAACGAATAGTGGGATTGACCGTCACATTATAATGCCCCCACGGCTATAAGGGCAAGCATGTTTAGCGCGACGGGGATGCGAACCCGCGACCCTCTGATTACGAGTCGCACGCCTTAACACGCTTGGCCATGCCGGGCCATCTGATATTACTGATTCAACTAAGTAACGCAACATATAGTCATTCTAAAACATCATCTTGATTCAGTTAGTTAGCTTGGAACTAAGTATCTAATCCATACTCAAGTAAAGTTGTACACATGTTGTTGTTTTATGTTATCTACAATAAATAAAAATTGTTTGCGTCCACTTCATTTATTCCTTAGTGTAGATTCTGGCAGGTTTAACAGAACTCAATATTACTTTGCAATAGATGTTGCCAAACTTCCTATTCTGTAACACAGCAACATAATTTACTATTTTGTGAAATCAATTTTAACTGAAAATATTACAGAGGATGTATGAAGGAGAAAGCTATTCCAGATCGCAGAAAGAAATATTCAGTAAGGTGCATGAAAAATCATCTTCTACCCATAAGCCATTTTCAAATGATGAACATGTAAATGTCCACTATTTCGGTCTCACTGCAAACTAAAGAAGGAAAACCGCAGCCTTGTACTCCCCTAGTCTTAACAGATTTTACCTCTTAGCTTACAAAAGACATGGATGACAAAAAGCCAGTGAAATGAATTGTGTAACAGTGGTCATGAGACTTTGTGGGCAGATCTGTATTGGACACCCAAACTGTAGCTAACCAGATCAGCCCAAACACTACATCCGTGTTCAGCTAACGGAGCCATTAATGGGTTAAGTTTTCTAGTTAGAATTGTTTCACCATCAGAGGAGTACCTAGCTATGAAGCTGGTATACTGTGGGGTAGATTAGATCTCTAAGATTTGAGCCATGTTGTTAGGATCACAGTAGGTTATGGAGAACACAATAATCATGGAGGTGGAAGACAATATTTTAAAATCAATTCAGGAGCAAGGATCAAATGCTCATTCAAATGTAAGAGTTTCTGTGCACCAACCTTATCCAAGGTCCCTGATGTTACGGGTTTCTCAGCTGAGATACTACTATAAGTATATTATTTCTGCAGCCACATGTAAGAGTGAGATGAAACACATATCTTTTAAAGCATTTAAGAGTCGATCAAGGAAGACGTGGACTGCTTTCTTAAATGTTTTAGTTAGGTTATTATTTATAACAGATGGATACAAGGACAGATGATGCAGTGCCTGATGATGAGCTTTGATGGACCAATACTTGGATAAGGAAAAGCTTAGTGCTTACTCCTTAAGAAGTTGGCGTTCCACCAAGGACTACCCAGCTGGAAACACATTACTGATATCACAAAACAATTACACCATGCACCAGTGAGTGGATAAGATTTCTTAGGACCTGTTTGTTTTGAATTTCGTGCAAAGGTACACGAGGGCTATCTGCGCTAGCCGTCCCTAATTTAGCAGTGTAAGACTAGAGGGAAGGCAGCTAGTCATCACCACCCACCGCCAATTCGGGCTACTATTTTTAGCAACGAATAGTGGGATTGACCGACATATTATAACGCCCCCACAGTACACGTGATCTAGAAAGCCATTAAACCCATCTGGTTCTAGTTGCCTTTATTTCTTGGTCATTCTTTACCTGTTCTGTCCACGTTATGTTTTACTGTAATACTGTGTGCTGTGCAAGAATGTTCACAGCAGAGCCCTTCAGTACTAGCTCAGGTGTTATCGCGAGATTACGACCTCTCCTTAAGATGAATGAAAGTGCAGTGGTTTCGGTTGTACTAACTGCTCTGAACAAATTTGCTATTTCTTGTGAAGTATGAAACACTGAATTCAAACAAATTGGTACACAGTCTAGAAGATTAAATAGTCTCAAGGAAGAATTAGCAAAAGTGACAGTATTTTATCACATAAAAACATGGACTCACACTATGAATGTGTTTTGTGATTCTCATGACCCAGTAACTTGGAAATTCGGTGTTTTGCCATGATAAATATTCTGATAAAATCACATGTTTTCAGCAGATCTTTCCCATTACTCTCATATAAAGTATTTTTTAACTTCAGTGTCATAATATCTTGTTTTAAAACAATACAGACAAAATCGCTAATTCTGCTCAACTGCTCAGCAAAAGTGGGATATTCATAAGAAAACTATACCTGCTGTAATTCCTGCTTTAGAAAGTTAATGAAACTCAGTGTGTGTTTGAAAACTAACTTTACGGTGCAATAGTCAGCTTCAAAACGTTTCATGATTAGCCCAGCTCTTCCAAGGTTGGATGGTACTTGATATGTACTAATAAATATGCTTTGGTGTGAAATCATGTTTCTTGTTGTCATTGATACTAGGACCAACATAACTCTCGATATTCTTGTATCAGACTATCAACGAGAAAATTCGACTGTGACCAGTTATGAGAACGGAAAGATACATCTCCATGTATGCCTATGTAATGTAATCTACAAGACAAACGTAGTTGTCTCCTGCATTGGTTTAGGTACTGATAATTTGAGGATGTGCCTGCTGCAAAAACTGTTAATCAGTTTGCTTTTGCAAAAAAATAAACTGTATTTTCGTGGAAACATCCGTATAGTTCTGGAAACCAGATTATGCCAAAGAGTACATTACCAGATAGAGTACATTACCTCTTAAGTTCATTAATGACATTCTATTGTGTACTGAAAAGGTGCCTGTTGGCTTCTGGATATTGATAAATATAGCTTAATGGTGAAAGCAGGCCTTAAACTGCTTTACGAATAAAAATGATCTGTATAAATACTGTCTCATGCCATATCGCCCGTGTAATGCACACGCAATTTTGGATATTGTTGGAGCTTACATTAAGAGGTCTGCAACAAGAGAGATGCCTGATGAATGTAGATGAAGTTTTGAAGTTTAATTTCACATTTCGGTAAAACCTGAGTGTAGTTCTTTAGTGAATTAAAATCAGAGATGTGTGTGCTAATGTATTTGGAAGTGGAATTCTTGTAAGATAGCATATTCTATTTTTTTAGTACTGTGGTATCGTTCATTTATTATTTCTATTTATTGTTGAATCTATCTATGAATTTTTAGTTGCATCAAAATGCTAGCTCACCTTTTATATAATAATTTGTATTTTGTTTGTTTGTTTTTGAAATTCGCACAAAGCTACTCGAGGGCTATCTGTGCTAGCCGTCCCTAATTTAGCAGTGTAAGACTAGAGGGAAGGCAGCTAGTTATCACCACCCACCGCCAACTCTTGGGCTACTGTTTTGCCAACGAATAGTGGGATTGACCGTCACATTATAACGCCCCACGGCTGAAAGGGCGAGCATGTTTGGCGCGACCGGGATGCGAACCCGCGACCCTCAGATTACGAGTCGCACGCCTTAACACGCTTGGCCATGCCGGGCCAGTTAGTATGAGTGCAGATGCAATGATGCATGTTTTCATTGCTAGACCTATACACACTCGCTGTTACCAGTACCGTCTCATCACTATGGTTGTATATTCGCATTATTTCTAATACAGAACAATATTAAACAATTCAACCATATATATTTTCGAAATGACAAAAGACCTAAATTAAATGCGGTATTCTCAACTATACTGATTTCCCTTCGAGCAGTGGGTTGGTTCTGCAGGTTAAAAATAAACTTGACAAAAAAGTCTATATGAAGTTTAACTGTATTCCATGAATTTGGACCAAGTTTTGAGTAAAGACAGAAAATTCGACACAAAAAAATCAAGTGAAACAATCTTTACTGAAAAAACAAAATAATAAAAATAAATATATTCATGAAAGATGGCCACCTTACTTAAGAGAATTCTCATAATAGAATGTGCTGAATTTCTCGAGAATATGTAAAAATCGGTTAGAAACTGTTTCATACTAAGAAGAAAACATAGCATTGTACAGACAAAATAATAGAGCTATTTTTTCTGGACATGTACACTAATAATTGAATGTTCCCATTCAATTGGTTATTCCCATAACAAAACAAGATAGATTTTATATTTAAAATATTGTCTGAGTTGCCATTTTTATGACTGGAGTTCAGTGTTTTAAACTATATGCATATGAATGAATGAAAATGTTGATTTTTTTTGTGAAACAAGGGTGTAGAAAGCATATAATGTTCCTGCATATCATATATACACTGTGGTCATCCTATTTAGCTCATGGTGTATTATGGACTTTCTTAACACCATCATATAGGACTCGACACTGTATAGGTACGTTATACTTCAGTGCAGGCTTTATCTTTTTTTACTTCTGTAACTGCAATACCATGTAGGAATTAACACATTATCATCTTTATCTTATATTTCGATACTGTATTTATTCCTTTTCATCATTCACTGAAATGTGCAGCCAAGAGTGTCTTTGTGCTTAGCATGCTTTTAATATAAATATGAAGGTTTAAAACGTGTGGCCCATTGCTGCAGAAACGTATTTTATACTCCGGGGTCATTGGCAATCCATGAAAGTGATGGTTAAATACTACTACTTGATTGAAGCAAGATCGGCCCCAAATATTGCAATAGACGTTGCTTACTAGCTGTTTTTTCTCCCAGTCTATCAGCTCAAGAATTAGCAGAGATGACACTACAACATTATTTTTGCTTCTAGCTGTTCAATAAAAATGGAAACTCTTGATCTCATCTTCTGATAGCAATTGCATTGTTCAAACGTTTTAGAGATTCACAATATTTTGGATGTAACTATTATCAAGTGTTTCTTTTAGCTTATACAACATTAACCAAAAGTTTTAATCAAATCATAGAGCTTTTAACAGTTTAAAAATGAATGGTGCTTAGCATTTTGCGCACTCGTTATACTTGCTTTGTGGAGCTAATAAATAAAAATTACATTTTACTTTGATTGCTTTGTGTTTAATTTCATTCTTCAACTCAGTGAAGTCAGAAAATCCGTGTTAACTCCACATCTTCTCTTCATTCGCTCATTAGTAAGTAAAGAATTATAGTGCTAAAAATCGGTTTTCCATATCCGTGGTGGACATAACACAGAGCATTCATTGTAAAGCTTTGCAATTAACAACACACAAACGCACGAAAATTTTACGTTTCGTTTTCCTTTATTTTATTAAAGCGATTATTTTTCGTTTCTGTAAAATAGTCAGTGCACATAAGAATACATCATAGTATTGTCATACGGGAATTTTTTAATTCTCGAACAGAATGTTATGTGTATAGTTTGTCCTTCATGAAAGCACAAAATGAAATAAAGAATAATTTATATTTGTAAGTCGCTAATAAATTATTAAGATTTTAAAGTAAAAGGAATATTTCTAAGAACTAAAAGTACTTGGATTTGTGAACGTTGTTTCAATATGGTGGTAATGTAAGCTTCACTTGATCCTAGACAACTAAAATTATGTTTTGTAAATAAACAACCTTTACCTTTATTTCCATTTCCAAATGATAATAATAGTAATAAAGACAGTTATGTTTTCCCTTGTTGAAAGTATAAAACCCAAATGCTGGAGATAAGCAATGAAAATAATTTAGTTATCTGGGGATAAAACATTTTTATTTACAAAGTGTGTTAATCGTGCACTATGTACTCTAAAAATAAAAACAGCAACGAAGATTATATACAAGAAACTAAATTGTTTTAAACATTGACAATTAAACTTAAGTTACATGATAATAAAGAACAGATAGAAATGTCTAAAAGAAAACGTTTTCTAGTTTATATTGTGCAACGTCTCGTGCAGACGTCCTTTGTCAGACAGTAAGGACCATGTTACAATGGAAATGTTGCATGAAATAAATTGAAAAAGTGTTCAATCATGTGTTTCACTTTATGTTTGTTTGTTTTTGAATTTCGCGCAAAGCTACACGAGGGCTATCTGCGCTAGCCTTCTGTAATTTAGCAGTGTAAGACTAGAGGGAAGGCAGCTAGTTATAATCACCTTCCGCCAATTCTTGGGCTACTCTTTTACCAATGAATAGTGGGATTGACCATAACTTTATAACGTCCTCACGGCTGAAAGGGCAAGCATATTTGGTGTGACGGGGATTTGAACCCGCGATCCTAAGATTACGAGTCGAACACCTTAACCCACCTAGTCACACTGTGTCAATTTAGTCTTTATTATGATGTATCAGAGTTTTTCTTCTGACGTCTTGCCGAACAATTCTCTTTCAATAATTTTTATTATCTATCACAAACTTAAGTTTGGGATTGCTTTAGTAAACAGTATTTTCGGTTCTCACACCTTGACTCTCCTCTAGTTTCATTATTCTTACAGATTATTCTAACTTGTGTATATTTTAATATTTGTATATGTTAAATTTAATATGAATTTTTATTTTCAAGTTGTTGTTTTCTATTGCTCTACTTTTTGCAGTCCAAATCGAAGTGCGCGATTGAAGACTGTCAAAAGAAAATCGGTTGGGGCGACTCAAGAAAGCAATTGAATCAATGAAAGATATTTTGGATGTAGCTTGATCTTAGTATTTTAGTCTTACGCTTCTCAGGAAGGACATTGGTGTTATCAATTTCTTCGCTTAGTTATTTTTTATTCTTAAAAAGCGCTGATGAGCATGATATTTTGTGAGGAAAACTCGAATGACAAATTTAAATGACTTATTTTAGAATTTTATTGTAAATTGCCTTCCAAAATGAAAAAACAATCAATCGCAGATTAACGAGTCCAAAGGCTGCTAGTTGAAGTTACTCGGCTATCATGACTTGGCAAGACGACACTTTGTGTATGTAGCTGTGTTTGCGTCAGTTTTGTGGACTGGTGTGAAAGAGGTTTAACATAAGCCTACAATTTATAAAATTATGATCAACCATTTATTTGTTTCGTCTTAGTTTTAGAGTTAACTATAATTTTCTTCAACTGGACTTTTGTATTTGAGGCTTGGGAGTAGGGCTAGACTTGAAAATTGTTTAATATTAGTAATTTTTAGTAATAATATAACCTATTTTCTTATTCTACCATTTGCACATACAAATGAAGACCTTAGTACTATTGCTACTACTATTAGTAGTAGCACAGATAATAAACTTTCCTAAGTGGTGCAGGTAGTATTTGTTAATTACAGGATAATCTACGTATAACAAAAATAAGTAGGAGTGGTTAAAATAGTTGTTTAACTATTACATATACGTACAGGTCTTGAGTGAAACTGCCAGTGTAGTTACACTGATGTACCATGGTAGATATGTAGGGACACATTAGCATTTGTTATTTTTGTGTAATTTTTTTAATGTTAGTTTCAAATTACATGGATTTCCAAATGGCTTAACTCAGTGTATTACATATAGTTTGCACCTAGGTGTTTCTCTCTGTATGCATACTTAGAATGAAATTTTAAAAACCATTGGCATTTGTTTATTGAAAATGCATAGTGAACAATATTAAATGGGCATAAAATATATTTTCTTAAATGTAACAATTTACCAGAAGGTTAGAATATCTTGCAGAGCATAAGTTCTAACAGGTCTATAGAATGGATCCTGGGTTTGGATTTTTCTATAGACTCCCTTCTCAAGTAGGGCATACAGGTGATGGTGATGGAATCTCTGGACTGGGAAGAGAAAGCTTAATTAACAATTTGAGTACTTCTGTTAATTTTAACTTTGAGAGGTCCAAAATGTCAGTAGGTAGTTCAGGGGGTAGTCCTAGTAGTGCCTCATCAGGTGGTATTATTCCCATCTTAAGCTCTTCTCCAGAATTAGCAACACAAGGTAAAGAGCAGAGGAATGAAAACAATGAAAAACTACATCCATGTCATTCATGTGGAAAATCATTTGTTGAAAAAGATGTTCATTTTCACATGCCATGTCACTATACTGAAATTCTGAGCTGCAACATGTGTGGAGAAAAGTTCACTCAGAAAAAGATCCTCCTTGATCACTGTCGAGCTTTGCATGGTATAACAGATCCTGTTGTTTGTGAGCTGTGTGGAAAGTGCTTTGCAACCTTGGAGAGCTATCAGAGTCATCAGGCAATTCACAGTGGTGACAAACCCTACCCCTGTGAAGTTTGTTTCCAGTCATTTACAGAGAAAAGTCTTCTGATGCATCATCTGCGTTCTCACTACAATGAAAAGCCATATCGGTGCCAGTACTGTAGTAAGGGATTCACGCTTAAAGGTAATCTGAAGATTCATGTTCAGGGTCATGAAGGAGTGAAACCATTTGCATGTGAAGTATGTGGTAAAACATTTACTCAGAAACTGGGATTGGAATACCACATGAACTCTCACACTGGAAAGAGACCATATCCCTGTGAAATTTGCGGCAAAACCTTCAGTCAACGAGGCAATATGAAAACTCATATGTTGATTCACACCGGAGAACGTAGATTTCCATGTCCTGAGTGTGGCCGACTATTCACACAGAAAGGCAACATGAAAACACACCTAAAATTGCATCTGAGGCATCCATCAATGCAGAAACCTTATCAGTGTCCGATTTGTAAGAGATCATATGTAACTCAAGCTAGCTTACAATGTCATATGGTATGTCACCAAGAAGTATCTGCTTTTCAGCACAGAAATCTACCATCAACTAGTACTTCCTTGAGACGTGAATAGAAATGTTCCCATGTTTAGTTAATGAAATGTGGTATTGGAATATTTCAATTAATTATTCTTAGTATAAACACTTTTTTGTATGTGGCTGCTCAGTACAAAAAGTCTGGCTTGTAATTTTAAAAGTATGGATTAGTTTGTAATACTTTTACTAAGTAAAAAAAAAAAAAAAAAATCATTGCTTTAGTACATTTGGATGAATAAAGCTTTCACACTAAAATATATAAAGAAATAGAATGTTAGTATGCAGTTTTTAAAAAATTGTACTTAAATATGTAAAAGGTAAATTCTAAAAGGGGCATGTATACTTCATCTCTTTTTTTTATTTCCCATGAAAGTTCTTACCATTCAGTAAATTAACTTTTTATGATGTAATACTCTTTTTCTTTTTTATGAATTACATACAAGATTTTTAATTTGTGCATTAATTATTTTAAAGCTTTAGTATTAGTTGCAAATGTGTTATATATGCTATAAATAAACTATGCACTTAGTTAATGAGCAAATGGTCAACAGAAGTTATTTTTGTTTCCTTTCCAAGGGCAGTGTTCAGTTGTGTACTGTTAGCTTGTTGCTGCATAAGTTATTTTAGAATGGGTTGAAGATGTTTATTTTGATATACTTGTGTATGTTTTGCTAAAAATAGTTACAGGTATTAGAAATATTAAAAAAAAAACCTTTACAATACACTGAATCATTGTTGCCATATATTTTGTTTGGTTGTAGATGTAATCTTTGACAATTTGATCTTTGGTTGCCATCACTGTGAGAGAGGTATTTTAAGTGTATACAAACATGTGTTAAAAATACATTTAAAAATTGAGAATTTGGATATCACTAGGAAGGATTTGTGTTGTAATATACCAGTGATATATTACCCTTAGAAATTAATTTTCATGTGAAGAACATTAAGCTATCATATATGATATGGGTTATGTAAGTACAAGGGTTCACTTTAGAATATGGCCATCATATTCTATAGACATGAGATGCAGCTGGAATATGGTCTCTATGAAGTATTAATCAGGTACTGTATTTCAGTGATGTTACTAGTTAAGATTTTTATTTATTGTTTATGTGCTTTTATAACTTTGATCAACTTTTTACCATAGAGCAGTGGTTTCAAACAAGCCCTTTTAAATTCTTATAGAAAATATATTTGAATATCACCCCAACCACTGAAACACCTAAGTACAGTCAAACTGTTGCATCATGTTTGTAGAAACTTAATCATTTAAAGTATTCATATGGTATGAGGTCAAAGTATACCATACACATACAATGTTGATTATGATTCTTGTGTTGTGTGTATATATATATATGTGTGTGTGTGTGTGTATATTCTTATGTGGCATTTGTTAAGCACAGTGAAATAGTGAAAATTGTATTCTTGGAAAATTGAAAACATATTAATATACAAAATGTCCAGAAGAGAGAATTGTCCTGACAGTGTATGGTTGATGTCTTTGAAGGTGATTGCATTTGTAATTGCTGAAGTTGCATTTCTGACAGTGTGTTGTTATTAGCACTGTAGTTCATTACTCCTGTGTAAAAAGATTTTTTACAAATTTTTTAGTATAAAACATGAGTGCATTATAATTTGTTACAATGTTATGCATTCTGTATACTGTAGGTGGAAAATTTTGGTGTTTTTACACAAATCAAGTTTTATGCAGTGAAATAACAGTGACAGAAGTGAGTTTTTTATATTTTTGGCATTTAATAGTATGAAATAGCATGCAGAAGGTGTGAAGTGGAAAAGATCAGTTGAAATATCACAGTAGTGTACTTACAACACCAATATCACATTTTCTTCATAGCATTGTTGTAAATATGCCATCGTCAACTCTGAAAATTAGGAAAATACTCGGTAATAAGACATGAATTTATACTTCAAAGTCTGGTGCATACTTATCTGAATTTGACCATTTGACTGTGGATTATTTATACTTAAAATCTTATGCTGTGTTATATGTAAATGTAAAAATGATGATACCAGTGAATCTGATAATTTCTGTTTTATGTGTTAAGTTTCTGGTAAGAATATCACACTAGCATGAAGTTTAGAAATATGTAGTTGTATTATTACATAGAGAGCTGAATTTTGTTGATTTTTGTAACATATGGACTGACTAATTAATTTATGAGGTATTTTGAATGCAATTGGGCTTACAGTCAATAGGTAGTGATGTGTAAGAGAATCATCATAAGGAATACCAAATGCGAGTGAGTGACAATCCCACATACAATGAGATCATCCAAAAAGATTTGTTGTTTAATGTGAATGAAAAGTTGAATATTGTTATCTATGGAGAGTTGTTATCCAAAATATGGTTCTTCCATCACCCATTACTAACACTTGTGTTAGATGTATCTTATCTAGATAGATGATTTTATATGTACTGAATCCTTTTGCTTTATGATATTGACTTTTGATAAACAAATTAAAATATTAACACAAATATTTTGTACTATTTTAGTTCTTCAATATATTTCTGATAGAGTTGTGGAGAAGTGTGGTCATGAAATCCATGGTATGAGTTTGAGAAGACAAAAACTGCCATAAAATATTTTAGTTTTGCTGCCAATTGTACACAGAAATTGTCATTCAGTCTCTAGAAATAGTGTTTTTATTCTTAAATGCATGTAGGAGAATCCCTTGGAAAATAACCTGTTATCTGCAAACTTAGTCATCTTTCAGGTACCCAACACCAGTGAAAATGGGCAGTTAATTTAGCAGCTAATTATTTTTTGTGGTCATTCATTCTTGTTGATGGTAGCATGGGATGTCTTACTCTAGGTCTGTAATGAATACTTTCTGTAGCCATCATGTACTTTCTCAGTAACTATTCAATACCATTCTAATACACTGCCTTTTGCATTAGACCAGGTAATTTATAAGCTTTCAGATGGTAAATTTTATTTTCTTGAGAAAACCTTCAAATTTGTTGAAGTATTCACAGTTTATATTCATTTTATGATAAATGTGCACAAAATGTGTGGTATAATAGATTAAAACTGTACTGAAACCTCAGAAGTGGATTTCTATGTTTTCTTCTGCTGTTTGAATCTGATCAATGTTTGATGCTGTATATAATGTCAGCTTGTCAAAAAAAGTTGGAAGAATGTTTACAGCAGTGTTGTATAAACCGAAGAATGTTTACAGCAGTGTTGTATAAACCATTTTTGCACATTGAAGATATAGGCTTTTGTTGTTGTGGCTGTTATGACTTGCATCATCTGTGCTTAAGATTGCTATTTACATTTTTTTTATACACAGCCTTGTGTGATTTGAAATTATCATGATGTAACATGTCTGACTTGGTTGTTTAGCATCAGTTAGTATTTTTATTATGTGGTGTATTTGTAAATACCAAACATTTGTGTGACATGTTTATTGAGCAGTTTTCGAAGATACTATAACTGAATACTGATAGTTGTGATCTATCATACATGTTAACATGATCCAAAATTTCAATGATATGATAATATCTCATCATGTGGCAGAATTTGTGTCTGGTGGCTAGATGGGAAACCTATAATGATGTGAGTTAAGCAGGAGCAATTTTATATTGCAGAATTTAGTAAATGGAGTCTTATAATGATAAGAACACTCAGAAGTAGATTAAAAGGCATAGCATTACAGACTCTTCCATATATGGGGCCTTGGACAGTTGTCCAGTTTGCCCAATAGATAAGATTGTCTATGGGGTCAAGTGGCATGATGCTGAAATAGAATGTAATAAATATCAACTATGGGTGTAACTACAGAATTACAGGGAATCTAATTTTTAAGTACTTAAATATACTTCACATTATGTATACTTTACAAAATTGTTTAGAAATCCCTATAGATAGGTATGCCAGTGATATTCACCGTGAACAGTTAATTGATATGATACATCTCTAGCCAGTGATCATTTATGTGACATTATATGTTTCTATACCATGAGTAGCTATATGACAGTTTCCTCACTATGAGTAGTTTTGGTGTAATATGTTGGAACAGTTTATGATGTGATACATATCTACACATTAAACAGTGTGTGATGATACATTCTTACACAGTGAAAGTATGCAATCTACACATCTGGTGCTTTGAAAGTTCTAGATTGAATAAATAGGAATTAGGTTATGTGTAATAGTAAGTTGGTGCTGTTTCAACAGCATTAATAATATTTCAGAAAAGAAATACTAAAACTAAATTTATTAATTCTTGTTTACTGCGACTGATTACTTGTTATAAAAATTTATGTAAAATGATTTTTAAGAAGAATTCAGCCATAGTTAATGTAGTTTTCAAGTTAGTCTTCCTGAGGTTTCAGTTTTGTACTTTACAATTTATGTTCACTGTTGTCCTTCTCTATTAATGTTTCACAGTAGATGTATTTTTTCTTGGTTAGCTAGAATAAGTAACTTAGGTATTGTAATTTCATTGGTAATGAAATGGTCAGCATGATCACAGAAAAGGGAAAACCTGAGGAAACTAAAGAGGCCTAGAGAAGGAACTAATATTACTGTCAGCAAAGTTTTAAGATAACAAGTTTACAATATTTTGAGCTACTATACTGATTCAGTGTCACAAAAGAAACTTTCTCACAAACTGCAGAACTCTCTTCATTTAAGGGTAAAAAATGTGAGTGTATTGATATGTGCATACCAAAATCAAGATGTGTGAATTGCAGTTTTCCATCTGAAATTAAAGGTACATAGGTATTAGGATACTCATATTGTTTGCTTGAAATAAAGAATGCAAATATGGCTGCTTTTTTTTTGGCAGTGTGTTTTTGAAAACACATTTGGTAATTTTAAAATTAGAAAAAACTGATAGTGCAAGAGACTCATTACCTACCCAGTGAATATGTCTAATGTTCACTGAGAACTTTATTTTGTGGAATACTGAAATGCCATAGAGATTATGTATACTGCATTTATGTAAGAAAGCTTGGTATGTGGTGCAATGTGTGGATGACAATCCTACAAGACTAATATTTATCAGGATTAAAAAAACAATTTTTATTTCATTGTTTTAACTTTGTAAAAATTAAAATAGCAATCCTGTAATAAACTGTATCATTTTGAATATAAGTTTATTGATGAGATTGTAATTTAGTGAAGCTAGAGGGTAAACTGTTTCTGTTTCTAATTTTTCTCATTATCTTAGTATTGAACAAAAAAATATTTTTTTACATATTTATAGTAATGTGCATTTAAAATTATAAATCATACAGTATGTAAAAACAGTTATATCTGAAATGTTAGGTGTGCTTGGTTAACTGCATTTATGTAGTATTTTAGATTTGAAATATTTTCTCTGAAGCCAATTTCTAACATGGTAAATGATGGTGAAGTTATCAAAAAATATCCTTATACTCCAAATGCTTCTGACTGATAGCATCATAAAATAGTGTTGAAATCAGAATCCTTTAAGCAATAAAATTAGATAACTTTGTAAAATCAGGATATTAACCTTTAGTGTCTTAGAAACAAAATAAAGAACAATTCTCATTCTCTTGTATACAAGTACTTCATTAATCATAAGGTTGAGCTTAGAGCCAACCACTAGAAGATTAAACAGCTGAAAAACAAAGTTGTTTGATAAAAGGCAATGTAAGATGTGCTTTAAAAATTATGAAAGTTTTACATTGGGCCATGTAAAAGTTCTAGTATGAATAGTTTTAAAGTAACCCATTTTTGAAAAGAAAAAAAGTTGGTGAATTGTTTAGTATCATTTAAGAGGAAAATATTGAAGTTAAAAGAATTTAAAATAACCATAGAGTGGGCATGCTAAGGATTTTTTCAACTGGGGTTTGGTGGACTTCCATTTTTGGATTTATTTTTTTACAATCCTTTGTCACAACTATATTTCTGTACAGGGATGTGTTGTTTGATTTGTTTTTATGCAACTTTGTGACATAAGAATCACAGCAGAGCCATAGTTTCTTTTGTGTGACTGTGTTAAGTGTAGCTGAATATACTTTAAAAAATCTTTAGATATCTTTAGTTGGCCTTAACTTCCAAGAAACCTAAGTCATCAAAAAATTGTGTAGAATAAGAAATTAAACTGTTGATGTACATAATTTAAGAATGGCTGGAAATTAATTGCTCAGTGTATGAAAGATACAGGTGGAAAAAATTACAATCTGTTGATTTGTTCTTTCACTCTCAAAGAATTCTAATTTGCTGAACCAAGTGTAGTGTTTTTTATTTTATATGCCATTTGTTAAAGTTAATTTGTCTTATATCAAAGAACAATTAAAGATGAGCTCAAATTTTTTGGCAAGTTTTGAACTTTGTACAGTACATATTACGCTTGGTTGTGCTTGTAAGTATGTTGTTTATAAAACCTGGTTTTATATGTGATTTTAGTGTTGTACATATACTGTTTATGCTTGTTGCATCATTACATGTTGGACCGACTCTAGGTAAGACATAAAACTGCTGATTTATCCATTAGTTTTAAACATGGTGTGTTCTTTAAAACAAATTAATATGAGTATCTGTGAGTGATACTCTTATATTCAAAGTTGAGGTGTGTAAGTATTAAATGTGTTGCTGTGATCAAAAAGAAGTATTGTGCAAGCTGGCTTGATGATGTCACTTAGTGCAATTGGTGCCAAAGGACTTGTTACCATAAACTGAAACTGTTTATGGGTGTGTTGGAAGGTTGGACCTATAAATTGTCTGTGATGTATTTCAACCAAAGATGATGATCTTAAAAACCTGACATGTAATAAACGTAGTTATAATTACTTGATGTGGTTAGCTCCAGTAATAGTGTGAAAAAGTGCCTTTTTTATTTCAGTTATAAAGGGTTTGTGTGAAGCAACAAGGTTAACCTTTGTTTTTGGTGGTTTAATGTTTGTGAAACAGAATTCTTCTGTTTGTCTTGAAATCAAGTTGGAATGGAAATAAAGGTGCTGATAAGAATCTTTGAATATTCATGTCATTCCTAGATTTAAATAGGCTGTTAAATATTGACAGAATCTCAATCCTTTGAGAACAACTATTGAAGGATTTTACAAGTTATTAATGCTTATAGATGGTAGTTAAACTTATGCGACTACATAGTGTATGAATGGAATGACGAGTTATTACTGCCTGTGCAATCACTTAAAAGGTTTCAGAAGATTAACACAGCAGCTCAGTATGCTGATGATTTTAATACATAGAACAGTATTGTTTGTTATTTTTTCTTTTAGTGTTAAATATTTTAGATGTGATGCCTGTCAAAACATGTTTTCCAATCATTCAAAGTCTTGACAGTTAATTTCTGTTGAGTAGTGTTACATATAAAATGTAGCAGTGTAAAATATGGTTGGGAGCTGTTTTTGTACACTCTAAACGTACATAAGGAGAAGATACGATACTAAATCATAGCTAAAAGTAAGTTTTCTGCAACTAAACTGAATGTACTTTCATCAAGAACTAAAGTTAAAGAAATAATATGCTGTTTAATGAATACAGAAATTTTTAAGGTCAACATATTTTGTGTGAAACACAGACTGTGGTATTTCAATGGGATGGTGCTTTACTTGTTTCATGTATATAAAAAGATAATTTTCTTTATTCAGTTTAACTGTAAAAGATTTCAATATATACTTGTAGGGTAGGTTTACATACAAACCAAGTGCTACTTTGTAAAGTGTGGACTGTGTGTGTGTGTATTCAAAGCTCAATGATTAAAAAAATATGTTGGTGTTAATTCTTACTCCATCAAGTTCACTATAAATGTTTATTGTTTATATTATCAAGACATTCAAAATAAATTTTGTTAAACATTTCCCAGTTATTTACGTTTTTGGAAAACTGTGATTGAAATAAGTTGTATTTTGAACAGTAGGAGTAATTATTTTTTTGTGTGGTTGCAGACATGAATATTTAATAACATAAGAGTTTGAAAAATGAAATAAATCAATAACAAATCTTGGAGTTCCAGTTTTTGTAACAGGAGTAAAGTCATACCTGTAATGAAAGATTAATACATACAGATTGATATATTCTGTGAACTTGTAATTGTTTCATTTTTTTTTAGAACTAGCAGACACTTGAAGCAAGTTATATGCATAATATCTGTATTGTAATCACTTTAGTGCTTCTATGATATGTTTAAAATTGTTGACTGTATCACTAAAAGACTGTAATCAAGATTTTATCAGTATATTAGTCCTATAAAAATATTAGCATTGTTATTGTAGCATAATGAACTGTTAATCAATGATTCTAGGATATATTTAAGCTGTACTGTACCCAAAGTGACAATTCAAGTCACTAAAAATTGCCCAGCTGTGTTCAAGATACATGACCTTACTTAAATTTAAATAATAATTCTGAATTTTTAGAAACTTAAATATTGATTCTAACCACTTAAGCCATGGGCATAAACTGCTACACCTGAGAAATGCAAAATACATTACACAAGTACCTTATATTCATGAGATATTTGAAAAGTTTTCTTTATACCAGGTAGTGAGTTAATAATGTTATTTAAATTTTAGAGTAAATCCTTAACACTTGTGTTTAGATTGATGTCCATCTAATTCCATTATCATGTGGAAAGCTAGTAAATTTATTTTAACACAGATGCATACATTATACACTACCCATTGTGGTTAAATTTTCTTGGAAACAACTGGTTCAAATAAAGGTTATAGGAACAAATTGCATTTCTTTAAAAGTGTAAGAGTTACAGGCTGTTGCTACTGATCTGTGAAAGGGTTGATAATATAAACTTTGTAGCATGAAAAGAAATGAAAAAGGTAAAACATGACTGATACTAAACAGTTTGTTTTGAAAGTACTTTGAATGAAATTGACACTTCTTTGCATTCTATTGTGTGACTAATTAAAAACACTGACATCCAAGTCAATACAATAAGAGTAATGTTTAATTTTTTTTTTGTTCATTACCAGTTATTTTTACTATAGCAGGCATCTATTACAAGAACTTTTTAATTTGTTTTACTTTTTTGTAAAACTTGTCTCAGAATAAAACACATAAGCAGGTATGAATATAAATTGAGCTGATAATTTTTTATGCATAAGGTTCTTCAATTTTGAGTTTATTGTTTTGATTACATTCTTTTAAATGCTTGTCTTATTTGTGAAATTAAAAAATGTTGTTATTAGATTAATATTCTTGTAGGTTACTGTTTATAAGCAGTATAAAAATTGTTCCAAAATATTTTAAATCAAGTTTTGATTTTATGAAATGAACTGAGCTGTGATTTATTATTATTTTTACTATTTTCTGTTTATATTTATATTGTTTGGTTAGTTTTGCATATCGGGCATAGCTAGACATTTTGTAGTTTAGTAAAAGCTGTATGATTGCAATAGCAAGCTTAGTACCTTGAAATAAAAGTAGATAGAATCAAACAAGTGTCATTATTTTCCATCTTGTCATAAGCAGAGGAACTATGATATATGGTTAAAACCAATTAATCCTTTTGCAACAGGACCCCATTAAACTTTCTGTGCAAGTTACTGTTACATTCCAAATTTAATTAAACACCTTTACTGTCAGTGTATGTGAATGAGAGATTATAATATGATTCAAAGTTTCATTTTATCAAAGTTTTAAGACTAATTTCAAAATAAATGTTTAAAACATGACCAATGAACTCTGAAATTTTCTATTTTCGGTCTTCAGATCTTCAATATTACAGTAGTAATTGAATAGAAGTATAAGTAGATAATGAGATACCCTTGTGACTCATTCATTTCAAAGTTCTCTGAGTAAACACAGTGAAAACAAGAAATACGTTTTTTCAACCCATCAGTTGTGTCACTTTCACCAGATTTATTTGAGGTTTACATCTTAAATATAGATGTTACATAACTATGTGTATAGTCATTATAAGGAGCTCATTTTAAACTGTAATTTAAGTATAGTAATTTTGAAACTGGCACCCAATTATCTTCATGGAACTGACTAGTATTGTTAGCTGCATGATCAATTATAGCACAGCTGTTTCTTACCTAAATGTGTTAGATACAGTTTGAATCGTATTTAGGTCATACTATTATATTTTAATCATGTGTAATTAAAAGGTTTAAACATTTTTTACATATCATATTTTGCATCTATTCTCAATGTTTATATTACATGCTGAACAAATATTTTGACAAAGGTTTGTCTGTCTCTCCCAAAGAAACTATGTTCCAAGGGCACTTTTGAGTTGTATTGAAATTTGAAATGAGTAGTGATAAATGACAAGGAAGGAAAATGAAACATCAAAAATTATATGAAAAAAATATGAAATTACTAATTTAACAAAAGGAAAGTCTTTAAAAATATTCTTAAAAGAATTAAAAGGTATATATTTTTTCTGTTTCTTAATGTTAATTATTTCATTGCTTTTTACATTGATGATAATAGCTAGAGTTAGTGATATGGTACAGAAAATGAAAAATAAAATTTGAACATGTTCCTTAATTTTTGTTTATATTCATATAGGAGGCTCTACAGATTATTGTAAATGAAATATGAAAACTAAGATGAAGACAAGTATTGTTATACTTGAAATCATCTTGCACTTGAACTATTTTAACAGTTAGAGTGCAGATAACTACTATATATAATGACTTTTTTTTAGAAAGATGTAGTTAAAATAATGTCATTGTTTGTGTATACAATACTTATAAACTTTAACAAAATCGTACAAGGTTTTGTGAGGAAAGCTTGGAGTTATGTTTGTTTCATACGTGTCATTTGTTACTCAATGATACAAAATGTATCAGCCCAAGGTGAATGAATTAAGTGAAATGTGTTTGTAATTCTAATGCTTTTAAACTTTTATACTTCACCAATTTTCCCTAAATGTAGCAAAACAACATTTAAGGGATGAATACATATTTGTTCACTGAAGTAGCCCCATCCACTTTGTCAGGCCTTCTCTTAAATCTGTTTCTTTCACCACATCTGAATACATCCCATTCCAAACTCCAACTGCTCTGTTAGAAAAGTAAGACTGTCTAAGCTGAAGATAACTCCTATCCTGCTGACATTGTTGTGTTTCTTTGTTCCTACCCTTCTCAACATGAAATGTGATTATGTATCAATGCTATCAATTCCATAATTAGTATAACCTTTCCTAGTTATATGAGTTGATATGGAAAACAGTAATTGAAATGAATTGTTTTTGAACAACAGTAGCAGTTGATATTTTTCCCTATGTGGTTCAGTGCAAATTGCACACATGAATGTTTAAGAATATTATATAAGTTCAGAGATCTTAACCTGTCTTTATATAACAACTTTTCCATCCTAGGTATCACCCTCAGTCGCCTTTCTCTGAACCATTCATAAGGTTTCATTATCCTTTTCAATGTGAGGCCATGACCAAACATGATATCCTAAATGAAGCCTGATCAGTAAACTGTACAGTTGAACTGTAACATCTACAGACTATGTTTAATATTTCTGTAAATAAAACATCATGATCTTTTTATTCTGTAACACAGTTATTCACATTAGAATTATACTTAGTTAAGCTTGTATATATGCAAGGCCAGCAAACTTCTCGAGTTAGAAGGATGAAATTTGGCAGGTAGATTTGAGGTTTCTTTATCTGTATAGTATAGTTCTCCTTTATAAGGGAGGCTAAAATGTCCATGAAAGGTCACCATGGTATAAATGGTGTCTAAGAGTAGATTTTCAGGGTTGATGAATCCGCAGTGGGTGTTAAATTTTGTCTTAGTGCCATCTCCTTGTAATGTCATGCTGAAATGTTCTTCACGTTGCCACATCCAAGCTAGTGGGACAAAACTTAGCATGTGTGTTCAGATACCATAGGCATGTATCCTAACGTTTTTTTGTTTCTGTGTGTGTATGTTAGGGAGGGGGGTTGTATGAACTTATCTTACTATAGAAGCATTTCCAGATGAGTTTCTTAGTAGCACAGGGGCATTTGAACCTTGTTGTGGAAAATTGGCATTATATGCTAGTAATTAAAGCTATAATAACCCACATATATATTACTTTGCAAAATGTTCTACTAAAAGCATCTTGAGTATCCAACAAATCATTAACTTCATAGATTATTGAAGTTCAAGGTAGTGAAGATGCCAGATGTATAGAGCAGCTAGCTGTATAATAATAAATTTAAGTAACTACCAAACATACATTTTGTAATAGTATTGTTTCTGTATTACTCACAAGAGCTGAGATTGCTGCCTTCTGTTTGTATTAATGCATAAATATCTTTACTTGGAAGTTATATATCTAAATATCTCCAAAATTATAAAAGATTTGAAATTTGTCATATCTGTTACACATTTCTTTCTTTTGAGACTTTCCAAATATATGTTGTTCATGACAGTGTATTTATCCTTTTGGGTTATAAGTATATACAAATATACACGCTGTACACAGAAATTACTATTTTGAAGCAGGCTTTCAAATGAATACTTATAAGACCCACATCTAACTTATTTTTTGGAAACAAAACCTAACAAATTTGTGCACTAATATCCATCTATAAACACTGACAAGAGCTCCTTTGTACATTATTCTTCAGCTTTCGTTAGTCATATACGTAGTATCACTTGCTCAGTTGTTTATCACATTATTG
This sequence comes from Tachypleus tridentatus, assembly GCF_004210375.1. Classification (NCBI taxonomy): domain Eukaryota; kingdom Metazoa; phylum Arthropoda; class Merostomata; order Xiphosura; family Limulidae; genus Tachypleus; species Tachypleus tridentatus. The sequence goes on from NC_134826.1 coordinate 95,033,730, forward strand.
TTTCTTTGTATTTTAACTTGTGAAAGTGTATCAAATGTTTATTCTTTGTGCAAACTAGTGTCTGGTCTTATTGTTTTCAACCAATTTGGAAATATCCAAACTCAAGAATCTCTTTCTAGCAGATCTAACTTCTGTGCTCTGCTGGTTATCTGAGAGATACCATAGTATTAAAAACAGAGTTATTTTACCTAACATAATTAACTTTTAATAACAGATTAAACTAAACTGTTGCTTTTAGTAGAATTACAGAACAAATTCAGTTTTAATTCTAAGCCTAAATTTCAAAATAGCTATTTCTTTTAGGAATTTAAATTAATTCTTTGCTCATATAACTTGTTAATTAACCAAAAATGATTAATTCAAAACAATTAGAAAATAATAAAGATAATTTGTTTTACATCAAATATCAACCTAGATGGTCATCCATTGATTATAAAATTTTATTAAACATATTTAAAATATAAAATTGATTTAAAGCTTGTTATAATTATTATACTGGCTAATCTACATTCATTCATTATTTGATTATAAGCTTAGTTTACATTGTATATCAGTTTAATATACATTGCAACACTGTTTTCCAGGTTAATGTATCATTGTTTAATATAACAGATTGAACCTCAGACAGTTGAGACTGACATGATAATGTGTGCAATAAATTGACTGTGCATTACTGTCATTATAAGATGGCATTCATATTTTTTAAACAACTTTCAATAAGTTCCACATTAAACTTGTATATTTGGTAAATAATCTATTAGGTGGTAGTCCCATGACCTCAATAATCAATACACTGGATTAATCCTATTTGTGTCATCCACGTTTTTAACACAAATACAACCAGACATTAATTCTGAAGATTGTTTATTCTGTGATATTAATCACTTGTTCTTTCCCTTAATACATGTTTTTTCACAAAAAAGGTGGATATTATTTTAACCAGTTTATTGATTCAGCCAGCAGTAAAACATTTTAGAAAACAGTTATAGTATCCAAATATTCACATTGCATGATGTCACTGGTTACATATTTACTCTTAATTACACAAAATCAGAACCTTATAACCAATACAATTACTGATATCTTGCTTTGCTAATTTCAAATCAACAAGTGAATGCATCTTGTACCCTGCAAAGTGTAAAAAAAACAAAACAAACTTAAACTTCCTAAGTGTATACTTCTTTATATTGTAACATTATTTTCAATAGATCATTTATAAGGGCTATTCTCAATTTTCAAAAATACATGAACTTAAACTAGCAGGAAAACTTAATTTAATAGTAAAAGTAGGTGCAGCCAGTTTTGATACGTTTGTGTGTGATGTTGAATGGCACTTGAGTCGAGATGCACAAAACTACTATCACTATTTGACAGAAGTTGTAGAGGATGTGTGTGCCTGTATCATAAAAGTAGCTTCGTTTTTCACCAAAACTTTTAATAATGTTAATAATTCTTGGTCATAACTAACTATGTTATTTTTTATATATAATGAATATGTTATACAAAAAAAATTGGCAATACTTTCAGTTCTACATAGCTTCAATGTTCTTGCTGTTGCTGGTTTTTTAAGAAACTTTCCCAAGGCTCTCAATATAAAATATTTCAAATGATCATAAAGTTGTGAACTAAAGTTTTTGTGCATAAATTATTAAAATTCTTAATATTCTGGGGATACCTGAAGTTTTTCGAGATACATGATCCTTTTGCCCATTTAAATCTGTGAATTCTAATAAATTTGAGGACATAAGACTGACTGCTTTGAAAATAAAATTATAAAATTGATAAATTTATGGTAGCTTTTTATCCAAGCCAAACTTTGAAAGTGACCCTTCAAAATCTTAAAGTATACTGATTATTAAAAAACAAACATAGAACATCTTGCACATTTCTGAAGTAGCTGAGATACAAAGGTTGCTCTTTTTCAAGTAGTTCTAAAACAAACAATATCTTTCTTCTATTAATGTAAGGTGTAAATAAAACTAACATGCTGTCCCCAGATAATACTACACTTCATAGTTTAACAACAACAAAAAAGTGAAAGTGAAGTTTAGCAGCCATTACTTTTGATACAGCCACCATCACCTTCAGAGACAAACCTTTTACGTCCCCTGAAAAAAAGTAAATTCATATTTCACACAGTGCAATATTAAAAAAACAACAACTAAATGGTGTTAACATTTTTTCTCAAGATGGCTTGTATGGGTATTAAAACTTTAATTAAAATAAAGTACAGAACAACATTTTGACCGTCTTAGGTCATCTTCAGGTTAACTAAATTATACAGTGTTAATGTTTTTTAATAAATTATAAAATGGTAAATTGTAATCAGTTAATATTATTGAAACCCACACTTGTGAAATTAGAATAACATTAAGGATTTTATTAACCAATTTACACCAACACTCTTTACATTTAACAATTTTTTTACATTTCATTTTGTTCTAAGTCAAAATCTTTGGATTTAAACGTATATAAGAAGTAATACATATCATTTTGGATTAAAGAACATTACAGATGCAATTATATAAACGTGGTACATACCTGAAAGGAATGTTTTTAATGAGTTCTTCAGGCAAAAACCCAGCTGCATGATATTCAGTAACAAATTTTTCTAGAATGCTGTAGGCATAAGGAATGTCAATAGAAATATCTGCCATCTCTTCATAGACTCTTTGAAACCCCTGGTAACCAAATAAAGATGTTGTTCATTGGTTCTCTAAAAGTTCAATCTGTGTTTGAAACATCTCTTGAATATTCTACTACTTAGAAGTCAGTACTTCATAACCCTACCTCTAGAAGTGCTCAAAACTCTTCAATTCATTTGTACTGCTTCCAATTTAAAACCTAAGACATCATTGCAACGGGCATGCTCACAGAAGTCTATAAAATTGTCACACTTTAAATTTAGAGTGTATGTTTTTATAAGTATAACCAATTTTATTTATAGCTAAAGAAAGCTATGCAATGGACAATCTGTGCTGTGCCCACCATAGGTATTTAAATCTAGTTTTTAGCAATATATGTCTTCAGACTTTGTGTTATGCCATTGGGGAAACTACTGAAATAAAAGACCTATTCTTTGGTATGCTGACCCGAGATTGTATTTTACCTTTTATCTTCGGAAGAAAGAAAAAAAACTAAAAACAACAACAACAATCAGTCATTAAACAGTTAACACAGTATAATACCAAAGAATAAATGTGGTGCAATGCCATAATATTATTCATTCATGCACCTGAATTAACTTAGGATACTATATAGTGAGTTGAAAAGGACTCAAACACTTCATAAATATTAAATACAGACACCTTATACTGTAGATTTTGAAAATGAAAATCAATAAAATAATGCAAGAACTCAAATGTTTGTTAAAACCTTTCTATCTCCATTCCTATGAAGGAATCTAATTATTTTTTATGTGAAAAATAATTATAACAAAGAAATACCCATTACTAAAATTATTCAAATATTGTTGTGCTCAGGCTCATAACTTTGTCAACAATTTTTTTAATTTATGTGTTCTGGAGATCTATGCTACTATGAAATGTTCAAAGCAAAGCTTACTCTTCTCATCTGATCTGGTGTGACAATTACGCTTGTTGCAAGAGCCTTCAGCAACTTGCATATAAAAGGAGAGACAAGATCGTGGTTGTCTTCCAAGACCATCAGAACAGCCTAGAGAAGGAAATTCACATTTTAGCAGTTGAGAATACTGAGTTGCATTCTTAATCTTATGAATCAAAATTAAAACTACTACAATAACTGTACATCATCTTGGTTTATGACAAATTGCTTATCTTTGCTATTTGTGGATGTAAATTACTTTAGTATCTGATTTAATATTGCTGTGTATTATTGAAAACAGTTTAGCCTTCCTCTCTTTAAAAATATACTGGATAAAGTTTCATTTTGGTCAAAAAATAACAAACATTAAATGGAAAAATATAAGAATAACACCACCAAACTGTTCCCATGTGGACATAAATGTGAATGCAGTGTCATGTATGAGCCAACAAAATATAAAATAAAACCACCTGAAAAGGTGATAATAACAAAATGCAACCTTGAAAGTAACATAACAAACCTAAGAAAATTACAATAGTAAGCTTGTGGTTAAAACAGTTACCAGTTACAAAGCATCAACCATCAGATCACATGAATAACAGAAAAATGTTAACAGCTTAAATACAGCCTGTAGTATTTATCAAATGCTTACCCTACACCAGTTGAATGATAGAGAGGTTTTATGTATTATACAGAAACAATTTATAGGAGTATACAAAAGAGATGATATTTATAAAACAAACCATGTGACCAACTAAAAGGATAATCAACATAAATTTAGGTTTGTGTGACCACTCGGAACAAATGGTTATTAAACATTTACATTATAAACAATGTTATACAGTGCAAAAATTAAATGGCTAACTTTGGAACTTTAAATATTTTTTTGAGATAGATATGGTCAAATGGTTTTAGTTGTCTTCTTTTTTCTAATAAATGTTATGAAACATTCAGAACTAAAATAAAAACAGAAACTTGGTAAACAACTGTGTTTAAGTGAGCTAACTACAACACAAAATGGTTTTTATCTGAAGGTGAGAAGCCAACTTACTTCATATACGAACTCGTGATGGAAGTGAGGTACCTCCAATTCTATAAGACAGCGAGTGGCTTCACTGACGTCCCCAGATGACAGGTATTCCTTTAACAACAGCTGAATCTGGTATGAAGAGAAGTTTGAACACAATTTTCAAAATTGAGCTAATTTTAATTAATTTCCTAAACCAATCTAAATTAATATTTTACTCATGGGGAAAAAAACAACTTTTACTTCAAATATGAAACATTTTCTTTTTTTATGGTATTTTGAATTTGAATGCACAAAGTTTATATTATGTAAACACAGTGATGTCTAGTTAAAGTAATTAAATTAAATGACATACCTAGGGTATTTATGTAAGAGGTAAAGTAGTAATTAAGAGTTCTGAACAAATCTGATAACTGTGTGCAGAATCTCAATGACAGTGAAGTTGGTTAAATGTACACCACAACATGATTCCCACCAAACTCCTTAGAACAAACTATGAGGTCTGATTAAAAATAAATTAACTCAACAGGGTGACAGCAGTGGTTGTCTAATGTCTAAAAAGCAGTGAAGAAATACAAAATAATCTTAAATGTTGTGTATTATGATTTAAATAGCCTAAGACCAAGTTAAATTGTAATTTCCAATTAAAAGTTAAATAAACATTTATCTAATTTATGATATTTGCCAACAAGATTGATACACAGTTTTCTTTCTTAATACAAATATATTTTAATATACAAACAATAATATAATTTATAATAATGATTACAACACTATGTTACACAGATTTTGTCCCTGGATAGTATGTGTTATTTCTTAATTGTTTATGTTGTAAAAGTACAGAAAATGGCCATAGTTCCCTTTGAACTTTGCTTTTGTGACCTGGATAATGAAATTTAAAAATTAACCTATTTTCTGTGTAAAAACGGGCAAATTTGCACATTTTCATTTACATAAGGTCTGAATAAAACAACATATGAATCAAGATTCACATGTATTTCTACTAAAGTTACACAAAAATGTTCAGAAGTGAGTAGTTTTTCAAGATTTGCGACTTATTCCCGTTATGGAGCAGCACAGCTTTGAGGCTTCTGGATGAGCTATCAATGAAGAGGCACCACTTGTTTGGGTTACAGGCAATTTCAATTGCCTCGCACAGACCAGATACACTGTGGCAAAAGCAGAGCCCATCTTGACAAGTGAAGAAGCTTGAAAAATGTCAGTGACACTTCCTCTGACTTGCAACTTGCACACTTTCATCCAACAAATCCCACTTCTTGAGCCTAGATGTCATTCAACTTTGTTAAACGAAGATCTCTGATCAAGTCATTGAGATCTCTTTGGTTGGGGCAGTACGAGTTTCTCTCACCAGCTGCACCTTTGAAACTGTAATCTGGATCTTCAACATCTGATTTGCTGCTCTCTTTTGAGGATTGATGCTTTCTCTCTGGCAGAGTGGTACTGGGGGGGATGGAGCTTTATTAACTGCAGGAAGGTCCCCTCCGTATCAGTATGTTCACGTAATGCTAAACCTTGATGCAGTGAGAAATGTAAAATTCTGAATATTTTGGCTAGACTTCTTTTGCATTCTTCCTGCTGCTCCTTTTTTCCATCATGTAGCTGGACAGTCACTAGAGATATAGCGAACCTGTGCTGAGAGGATTGGTGATCGTTGAATTTCTGTTTTGCCTTTTTCCAGTTGCAAAAACTGGTGGATATGAAGGTATATTCCACTGGCCTCTCCAATTTCCCTGTAAAAAGGCCTCTATTTTCCGCCTTGACACAATGAAAGCATATGACTCTTTGAGTCTGATTGTCGAAGTGCAGCCATGGGAACTCATCAAACCACTTGCCCTGGAAGTTCATATTTTGAGATTTTGCTTTCTGTCATGGTATTAGTTGTGCATCTGGATGATATGGCTTTCCACACTGTATCTGTGGAGTGTCAGATTTTTCATTACTGCACAAACTTGTTTCACAACTATCTGGTGGTTCATGATGTGCAATAGTTGCACAAGCATTTTCAGACTCGTCCTCTGATGAACATGGTATTTTCTCTGTATGGCAAGTTTCTATTCCTTTGCTTGAGGTTGTTGGATTATCTGCATCTGCATTGTCACTTGTAGTACTAGTAACTGGCTTGCAGAACTGTCTAATATCGGAAAGTTTCAGACGCTTGCTTGTCATAATTGGAATCTGCTTCCCAGATGACTCAACAGGCTAAAATACAGTCTTTATTGAAAAACTCTAACGTACAATGAACAAAGATAGAACAGAATGGAAGTAGGACTGAACTGTACAATGCATTTAAGTCGAACGAGCGAACCTCACAGTGACTACCGAGCCGACTGACCGCCTGGGACAATAATGTGTGCTAGTTACAACACAAGTAACTGCAAGTTTCTTGAAAAATACTTAAACAATTACAAATATGTTATATTCCTGTTAAAGCTCATCAAAAGGCAAACCCATTGTGATATAATGTCTATAAGCACGTCTATTAAATAAAAACACCTAAACAAAAACTAGCAATACAATTCAAGTAGAGGCTTCAGGCCGTTGAAATCACTCCTTTTGTGTTCTAATTATACAAGAAAATACAATATTTTTACTATCTATGATAAAAGAATATATTGTTCTTTTACCATAAAGCACTAGCACTTTATTAGAGGGCGGTGATTATCTGAAATTTCATCGGTTAATGAGGGACACAAACACAAGTCTAATGAGCCCTGTTGTAAAATCGAGGCTCAGACTAAAGGGAGTGGAGGGGGGTGATGTAGGTGTGTCTGGATCTGAGCGGCCCAAACCTGTCGTTAACTGTACACTATTGTCAGTGGCTTCGGCAGCTAAGGAGAGTAAGGTGTTCGACAATAAAACCGGCTAGACATGCATAAGAACAAATGGCATAGGAAAACCACACAAGATTGATGCAGCTACAAGCTACAAATGACCTGACAGATCTAGATTACAGGAGTTTATGCTTGGGAGTAATATTTTCGAATTTCATGCTCTGTTCAATCTGTTGTGATGAAATTTTACTTAATCTTACACTACGTACTATGTGGGTAGATTTTGTGATAGTCCTTGCAAGCCTTGCATGTATACGTTGGCCTACTGACTGATACTTACGAACTATCACTTAGATCGAAAAGCTTAGAAGCACGCCTATATTAAAGATGTACATTTCGGCTTCTGAAAAAGCCTACATCTAGGCCTAATTATGTAATTCGATTGGTAAGAACACGAGAATCACAAGAACAAACACACAATTTGTAGGCCTGTGATGCAATAAAACAATTCAACAGACCAAACTGTAGGGGGGATGATTGTATGCACCATACCCCCACCTAAAATGAAGGGGGGATGTATACCCCCATCCCCCCAGGATCTATGCCCCTGATACATATTGTCTCTTGGCACATTGCACTGGTTAATTTTACAAACATAACACAAAATTTTAGAGATTTCACCAAAAACAACAAAATGGCATTTACATACACACATACATTGTTGATTCTTATAGTAAAGAATCTTCTACAATTTTCATGAATATGAGAGAATTTTGCAATACAGTTTTAACAGTATAATATATATATATACATACACACACACATTTCCTGTCTGAGATGGGGCTCTGAGGGATGACAGATCCATTCTCAAAACATCTTTTCCCTTCCAAAGCATTGTAATATCTATGGCCACTCATCCCTTATACAAATAGTGACATTATCCATACTACCCTAATCCTAATTCCATTTTAACATTGTTTAATGAAGTTTAAAAAGCTTCCAATGTGTATGCACATGTTCTCTTTTGATTATATAAATAATGCATTTTTCCTTGCAATTCTGTACTATGGCTAGTTAATGGAAAAACATATTATTTTATCACCTTTAATGAATAATCAATATTATCAGTAAAAAAAAAGTTTCTTTTAAAACAAAAATAAGAAATATATGGAGTGAAAATTTATATAATATATTACATTTAGATAGATAGATAGTTATGGAGAACCTTGAGAAACATGTTTTTGTTGACATTTTTGTGCAATGTAACTGCTACTTACACAGGTTCTTCAAACACATATATTTGTGGTCTAATAATTATAGCACACCTTCTTTAATTCTTTTATGTTCAACAAAATAACGAGTTTTTAAACATGCTTAGATTCTCAAAATAATTTATGTTTTTACAAACTAGTTTAAACAAAGATTCACTCATTCATTTCTTATTAAGAATTCATATGTTAATTATCAAATTTCCTCACCTTATTACAAAAATAAAGTTGATTAGGTTATCTAATTGGCTTCAAACATTACTGAAAATCAACTTTACTTGCAGTTAAAGAATTCAACACTTCCCCATGATACTTCCTTACACTCCACACATCTTACCTTATTAATGAAGTACCTAACAGGCCTCATGCCACCTCCTACTCCCCAGACATTATCCAACCTCACTAGGCCATGCTTCATACTCAACAGGTTATCAGCATGTTCAAGTGATGATCTAAAACATGAAAAGACCAACCATTTGATAACCTGAAAACAATGTTATTTAAAGATTAACCTATTCTCTACAGCATTCAGATCTTGAAAACCACGATAAAAAAACAAAAAGGACAATAACATAGAAAACATAGATAGTGCAGGGCACACCAGTAACACAGCAGCATGTCTGCAGACTCACACCATTAAAATCAGTGTATCTATACCTGTGATGGGCAGAGCAAAGATAGCCCATTATGTAGCTTTGTGCTGAATTTAAAACAACAACAACAATAGATAATGCAGGACATTAACAAGAATGATTAAAAGGTTATTATCATTAAAGGTAACAATTTTAACTTATTATGTAGGACAGCAGCAAAATTATTTAAATTCTATTTATTTACTCTGTCAGCTTTTTAAAAAGCATTACTGTAAATTATCATGTATTGAATAGTTTGTGTGTCCATGTTCATGTAACTTATAAGATCCGTAATGACAAAAACACAAAATATCATAAATACTAACGACTGCTTATTTGTTTTACAAATAAAATGAGTGATTTTCTTTAGATTGTTTTAATTGCTTTTTAGATGGAGTATTTAAAAAGAAAAAAAACAATTCTTAAGTTTGAAAAATACACACACGTTACTAATAATAAAACAGTACGATTACATAGGTGAACTACTTAGTCAAGCTGTAAAAATTACAGTTGATTATACAATATATAAATCAAAACTCAAAAACTTACAAGTGAACTTTTCAGTCAACAAGTGAAGTAACAATATTACTACTTTATAATCTAGTAAAAATCATAGTTACGTATCCAATACAAAAATTGAAACCCAGTAAAAGAGTGAAGTTACAGGTAAATTAGTTAATCATGTGTTATTTTCACTCAGCTAGGTAAGTTAAATCATTGTATAATTTTTTGTCAAAAGAGTATTGGTAACACACATAAAGCCTATACAATTAATGATAGTGCAAATATATATCTTAAGTTTTATTAATTTAGCAGAATTACAGATAATTTAAAACAAATCAATTTTACCAATACAGGAAAATATATTTAACTTAATTTAATAAACTTGTTCCCAATAGTTAGTAAAAAATACAGTTAAAATTGTTAAAATTACTTGTAGTGTTATTAAGTGCACTAACATTTTGAATCAGTGCAGGAATACTCAGTATCACTAAAGCTTTTACTTGTACACAGTTCAAACCTTTAAGGTTGCTCCTTTACAGTACACATTAAAATCAAATCATGAACACAATTTTTGTTCTTGTAATCTAGTTTTATTATTTTATTTGGCATATGAAGTTTAAATATACATAAATTTAAAAGAAAGAACAATGATTATCAAAATAATACCTCATGTATAATTTTATCCATAATTTCTATTTACATGTTAAGTCAGAAACTACCTGATGTACTGACAATCCACATTGCCACGATAACTTTCAATAAAACTTGATGGAATACAGTCATCTGCAACTGCACGAGCTATAAAGTTCCCAATCATCTATAAAAGGAACATTTTAATTGTAAACTATTATAAAAGAAAAATATTCTTATGTTAAGAAACCAGCAATATTGAAAAATAAACTACTTATTAAAAAATTAACAGTTAGTTAACCACCTCACAAAAACTGGATCCCCAAAATTCCTAGGTATAAACGTTTACTTAATTACACAACCTTATTTCTATGATAGAAGCATTCAGTCACACTGGTTAACAGTTGGGTTATCATCTACTGGCCATTTGAATATGCTTAGCAAAACTCAACCAAATAAAAATTTATATGTTTGATGAATTTTCTGCAAAGCTACTTAAGGATTATCTGCAATATCCATTTTTAGTTATGAATTCATAGACTAGAAAGAAAGCAGCTGGTCAACACCACCTGCTGCAAACTCATGGGCTACTTCTGTCAGGCCAAATAATGGGACTCGATCATCACTCTTATAATACAATTTTCTTTTGGTGATAATTGGTTGTAAACCATGAAACCTCAAACTGAAAGTCCAGGATACTGACCATAAGACCATGCTCAATTATAAAATCTATTTTAATTGGTTATGATGGTTTATAACACATCATAAAAGTACAATGATAAATTATTTACTTATGTATACATTTGACAAGCCAGTAATAGGGAATAAAATTATTAAAAATATAATTTATATCATCCTAAATTCATAAATTATTTAATACTGTAATTCTAAAACCCCATGAGAGACAGCAAAAGAGAATAGGTTATAATATGTTGACCACACTATATACCTCGTATATCTAGTGCCAACAAGGCTATTTGTCTTATTAGGCCAACTGGGATATGAAAGTTGTAATAATTGTCTAAAAACTATTTGTACAATCACTTTCAAGAACAATGACAGTTATGCTTTGTGTCAGGTTAAGCAAGTGAACTGTAATTATTATCAGTTTTATTGTTAAAACTATTTACTAATCAGACTTTTAGGATAAGAACTAATATCACAACATTATCTGTAAGGTAAGAATAAATATTTAGTTTAAACACAACATATTTTCCAGGTGGAAAAACACTTTTATACATGTCAAACACAAATCATCCTTCTGAACTGAAATCCCATCCACAAAGCTTCTACAGATGTGTGTGGTAGGGAATGTTTACTACTACTACTGTGTTTTCTGTAGGTTTTGTAAGTCCATAGATTTATATTCTACTCATCTTTCTTTGCATTTTCAACTACTGACAACAAAAGCTAGAACTTCTGAAACAAAGTAAAGTCTCCATCAATTGGGTGTAAACTAACAAAGCAATTCCAGGGTCAGTAGAAAAGTAAGCGAGTCAGTATAAATAGTATAGTTTGAGTACTGCTTAGCTTCTATGTAATTCAGGGCAAGAGAAATGGTGTACAGTTCAGCAGTGAACAAAAAAGCTTTGCTACAAGTTTATCTACATATTTACATGATAAGTATTTGCAGTAAAACTTTGATATAGCATGTGTACCTTCACAAAATTTGGTACTTTTTAGTAAAGATTACAATTTTTTTAATGAAATATTTTTACTAAAGATTTGTTTATAAAAATAGTCTCTTTCCTTACTAGTCTGAGAGAAAAATGTTTTCATGTTAAGATTTATGATTAAGAAAACTGGATTTGTTTTAAAAAATCTCAAATATTATTTGCTTAATCTCTAAAACCTGCTAAATACATTTCAAATGTTTGAGTAAGACTTTGTATTTAATGTTATGTTATGTACTCTAGCTATGAGGGTACTATCATTTGACCAACCTTGTAATCAACATAAAAAATTAGGAAATAAATATAAATTACGCCTTTTTCATGCTAGAATGATTACATATTATAACATGAAAATACAAATGTTTAGTGTAGGTAGCTTAAGTCTCATAACACTATATTTATATATATGTATATTACTTTTAATTATATCGATCAACCACTCATGCCTAGCTAACATTACATAACTTACATGCAATAATATAAAACTGACCTTTCTTTGCTGTTTTAGTGGACTAGTATTTTGTAATACACAGTCACATCTCATTTACTATACATTATGTGTGTATATAGATTACTACTACTTAGAAATAAACTATTAAACTTATTTTTCTTAAAATCTATAACAATAAATCTAGAAGTAAAGCAAACAGTTATCTCTCCTTGCTATGACCTTTGACCTCGGTTGCTGTAGGACATAGGTTGGTAAGCCTTGTAAGATATCAAACTTTTTTTTGTATATCTATACAGAGCTGAATAACCAGAAAATCATAAATAACTATACTGATATCATAGAATTTTACCATAATTTATTTAGTTTAGTAAACAAGATGTATTTATATTTTAAAAAAGTATTAAACTTCAAGCAGTCTAGACTAAAGACACAATCTACCTTCATAAAAGCTTTGTTCGAAAAAATGTGGTAGCCTTTTCACAAACATGGAAAAACCACAAAGGGGACATTCTAAGGTGTCAGTTATTCACTTGTCACATACTGTAGTAAGAGTATATAAGAGACCATTTAAAAAAAAAATGGAAAGAGTTGAAAGGGCCACCTTGGTTGATTCAGTACTTAAGCTGTATCTCAGCAAAATAAAGAGATATAAGGTTCTTATTTTGCATTCTAGCTTGTCAATATTAGTAATTTGAGTTCCTAATTTGTACTAAACTATATTTAGTATTTTGACATCACAAACATCTAATTTTAACCAGTTCTGCATTCAACATATCATGTGACTCACTAAAATCTATATTTAGGTGTTTTATTTTAATATTCACTTTTAAATTAAGAAATTAACTCATATATAACATTAAAGTTTGAATTATCATCTACAGTTTGATTCCAAACTTACTGATATAAATTCATAAGATAATAGTTCAATACAACTTTGAATGCAACTCAACAAATGCAATGGCATGGCCTCTGACTTGTGACCTGTCATGAAAGGGTTAATACATGTGTACACATCACAGTATATAAATGTTTCATTAATTTGGTCATGTACCAACCATTGGAGCACTGGGAGTGTCCAAGACCAGGTCGGCCATACTATCGAGCAATGAATCAAAACCTTGCTCATAGTCTTCTTCTGTAAACACATGTCCATAAAGATCTGAGAGAAGGACAGAAGTCATCTCCCGATGAGAAGGCTTTCGTTCCATAGCCATAATAATCATCTTTTCAATTAGAGCTGGCTGTAGCCCTGCAAGGTTGACCTCTTTCATAGTCATCTGTGTAGCAATCAGATGTAAGATTACATTAATGTACAATTTTCAATTAAAGAAAATTCAGGTGATATAAAATATCCAGTATATAACTATGCAACATAAAAATAGAATATTCAAAACATCAACATGTTAGAGTATTAACTGGAACCAAAGCACATTATGTAAATCAGCATATTACACAATTATCTTATTAGCTTTGCAGGTTTTTCATCCACTATGCTAAATAATTAGTGCAAAAATTGATTAACCTACCATCAAGAGAGTGAAATGCAGAAAACCTACGAATAACTTTTAAATATTATCTTGTTAAATAAACATTTTAATATCTATCACCAAATGTGCTACCTGCAGAACTTAGTTTTATACAGGAAAAACTTCCTGTTTGAATAACTTTCACATTGGATAGTGCAGTCTCCTACTTCATTTAAGGCTTTCTTTACATTTTTAAATGCATTTGTGTTCCATGGTTCCTATATAATGAATGAAATCTCTCCTGATTATTATTCATCAAAATACTTCATATGACAATTGTAGAAATTAAACTATATGTCTCAGGTTTTGCTAAGAATACATATAAACAGTCTAGTACATTTTTAAACTGGATGGTGTAAGAAGGCATAATTAAATTACAAAAGATTTGAATATAAATATTATAACATTTTAAATAAAACTTTCAAAGCTTTAATATTACTCTGTGAAAAAATATGTAACACTTTTTAGGTACAATTAATGGGTACTACAAATATCCTACTGAGCAAAATTGTGCCATCCATACAGCTTGATGTTCCCAGTTTTATAACATCCATAATTACAAAAGTATTGACCACTTACAGCTACTTCACTGGTGTCTCCATTTTCAAAATATTCTTTGATAACAGTATCTACTATTCTTTCAAATTCTTCTGTTGTAAGTTTTGGCAAAATTGATTCAAATTCACAATTCTCCTACAAAAAACAAAACATAAGAAATTCAACCTTCGTACCAAAAACAATGTATTTTTGTTTGGTTAATAAACTGTAAATATGATCACTTGTTCTTTAGATTTATTTCATGAAACAGCCAGTACAGATTTTATAAACTGTATTTAATGGGTTGAACAGGCAACTTTCTATAACATTGTCATGATGGTATGAGAAAACAAACTCTGGAAACTTAGGTATATACAAAATAATCAATTAAGTATAGGGCATTTTTCATGTTCTGAAGATAAAATCTCTTTAAAAATTATCAATTTTCCAATTTGTTTAAAACTTTCTTCAGTTGTTAAGAAAGTTGCACACTGTTCAAGATCTGAAGTTCGAAACAGGAGTAGTTACTATATATTTTGGCTTATTAGAACTTGTTCTTTATCTACTGAATGGCTAATGATCTGATACAAAAAAATACTCATCTTTTTTCATACATATAAAATTCAATTTAAATAATATGAACAACACAGAATAGCTGACTACTAAATGTTTCTGTCTTCACTAATCTAAATTTTTAGGGTTAAATTATTCAGCTTGCATGTTGCTAGTGAACTATTTTAATGCCATTTGAATAAGAATTCATATTTTGTGACTGGCTTCATCTCATTGTTATGCAACAAAACTGTAAGATTCTCAAAGTTGTATGAATTGCATGGTACATTAAGTGAAAACAAAACAATAATAATGACAAATGAAAGGTGTGAAAAATACTGTGGAATAAAAATTTTTTTAAAAATATATACATACAATGTATAACCTGACAAGCTTCAAAAGGTGAAAAGAAAAATAATAATATATAAAAATTAAATAAATGGCACCATATACATACAATAAATGTCCATAAACTCAATGTAACAACGTTTTTGTAAGTAACTTAAGGAAACCCCCAGTTTGAGCTATGTTTGAATAATAATTAAGATACAGTGCAGCACTTAAAATAGACCGTATTTAATACTTGTTATTTTATAATACATCCAATTATTTTGGAAACAAATTACAAGCCAAGTCATACAAGTCTCTATTAGCATTTGACTACACTTCTTTTTTTGTAAATGAATGCAACATATATAAATACAAACCTGGATATCAGAATCATAGTTTGGATCATGAACATCTTTGTCAATATCGTCTTCTTCAACAATTAACTCACTTCCAGGTTTGCCCCATGTTCCTTTACCTCCTCCCCCTCCTGTAGTGCAAATTGACATATTTTAAAGAAGGAATGCTAAGTTTTGTCTAATTGTGTTAATATCACCACACAGAATTATTCACAAACCTCACCACCCATAAACTATTAACATAACAAATTCTGACTTCAATTGCAATCAAATTTCAAAATATATGACAATTTAAAGGGAATTGTTGAAGTTTTCTTACAGGTCACAAACAAGTTTTAACATAATACTATGATCATTTTCAAGTCATCTTAGTCTGGTAACTTCCCCAACAACTAATACATCAAAAATAGTTATTTATTTTGAATATAGCAAAACAAATTTGAAAAATTGAGCAAAATAACTCCTACAAGTTAAATCAAGCAACACTCACTGCCACAAGAGTTTGTCCATCTTATAAATCAAATAATAGTATGAACTGTCATATTTATTAACCCCAACAACTAAAAATATATAATGCATTCAGTGGCATATGATGCTTTGAACCTTGAACCTTGTTCCTAACCCAACATGCTAAACATTAAACCACAGCTGGCTCCATGCAGTAACAAGAAAGTGTGTTTAATGGTGATATGAGAAAAAGAAAAAAATATTATGAATTACTAACTAATACATATGATATTATCACAGTTAATATAACTGATAATTTTATTCATCCATAACTGGTTTAGAATATAACTGCAGTAAAATATATTCAGATAAGTTTTCCAAATTTCTATAGCATGACTGTACTTTCTATCATATCTCTGGCTCTTTGGTTTTGTAATGATATGAAAAACAGATAAAACAAATACCAAAGATTAACATTTATTTCACTGTAATAAGGAAAGGATCTCAAACTCAATATAATCAGCTATACCAACAATAAGAACCTATTATTTTACTCTGTTAGATATTACAGCTATGAATGTGATTACTAGACCTAATAATATTATAAAGCTTGAAATCACAGCTGAAACAAATTAGCTACACAAATTCCATTCACACTGGTCTTGAATTAACATGATATTTCACATAATCGACACAGAAAGGTTCTTTTACAGTGTCAACATTGTAAAGGTTGATTTAAGAAAATTAATGAAATCACTTAAAAATAAAATTAGATAGTGTTCAAAGGGTTTCTTATATTCAATGAAAGTTAATGTTGAAAAATACAAATTAAGAATGATAGCAGAATTTGCAACAACTGATTGTCTTTAGTGTTTTGTCTGCAAATGCTTCTCAACATCACTATGAATTTAAAGACTGGCAAAACCCTGTTGTAATGAAAACTGCAAGAATCACAGAACAACCCTGTTTACATGTATGAATAGGTACTGTGGGTTACCCTTGGATTCATACCCGAATGGACAAATTTTAAAACAAGGTGCAGGGGTAATGAAGACATGTACTTCAAAATATTATTGCAGTTGTATGTACATTAACGGAACAGGACATTATGCTATGAATTAAACAAGAGGTAATCCTTGATAGCCACAGCACTTGGAATTCTTCTAGGCAGGATTAGAGCAAATTAATCTACGAGACTTTTTTCCCCTTTTTTATTAATTATTTTAGTGTGCACCAGCATTATCAAGCGTAGGGTGCATTTGTACCCAGTTCAATTTTATTACTCATTAGGATCTCTGCAACCCTACTCTCAAATTGAAATTAGTTTAGCCAGGATTAGAGTAAACTAATCTAGAGGACTTTGGGCATGGTGAAAAACATTAATCAAAAGGGTTTGACCTCCTAAGTCCAAAATCGTAATTAAATCTCAAATTGGTCAAGAAATGACAGTTATGAGCTAAAAGGTTCTACCTGAAAAAAAAAAAAAACCAAAAAAAAGTAACTCAGAGCCATTCTATGAGCCACTATGCAGAGGCTAAAAAACTGTATATCACATAACTATAAAGTATAAGGAGAAATCTATTACAGAAAACATTTAAGAGGCTTTAGCCCCTTGGTATAGCATTTTTATTCATTGTCTTCTCTCAGTGGATCAGCAACGAGCTCTAGGACTTATACACTAAAAATCACAGTGGGATACCTTTGGTTGGTTCAGTAAGGTTAGCTCATTGTGTAGCTTTGCACTTCAACATGAACAAATAAATAAAATCTTTCTCTGTATCTGAGAATGTACAATTTCATGCTGCTTCGTATGCAGTTACTATCTGTATATTCAATTTAATCAAGCATTCTCTCACATAATTATGTAGGAATGTATGCTTAGTGTGTGTGTGTTATCATAGCAAAGCCACATAAGGCTGTCTGATGTATCAACCGAGGAGAATCGAACCCCCGATTTTAGCGGGGGACGTATGCTTAGTTTTAGAAGCATCATTATACACGGATATATTAAATTACCTTGGTTTAAACTAACAACAGATTTTTACCGTAAAAACTTACAAGTAATTTCTTTACGTTTTCACGCACACATACTTAAGATCGTTGACTTGTAAAGATTGTTTGTTTTGGAATTTCGCACAAAGCTACTCGAGGGCTATCTGTGCTAGCCGTCCCTAATTTAGCAGTGTAAGACTAGAGGGAAAGCAGCTAGTCATCACCACCCACCGCCAACTCTTGGGCTACTCTTTTACCAACGAATAGTGGGATTGACCATCATATTATACGCCGCCACGGCTGGGAGGACGAGCATGTTTAGCGCGACGCGGGCACGAACCCGCGACCCTTGGATTACGAGTCGCACGCCTTACGCGCTTGGCCATGCCAGGCCTGACTTGTAAAGATTGAGGATAGAAATTATAAAGTCCTCGACATGCCTGGTTGTCTGACGTAAAGGCAGTTTTCACATATTTCCTTACTCCACTTATAATATATAAAATAAATATAATTTTATTTGAATTTATCTACAAATTACTTCGCCATAAAAACGTCCTTTTTTTTTCCTCTCGAAAGTGTTTAACCACGAACGTAAGCTGGTTCTACAATGGTGGGAGTAATTTTCTTCTAAAATTACTTATCTCGTGGGATTCTCTGAATAATTAGGTAGTAATAATTTATTAAAGTACTTTTCTATTTATATTTGCTACTCAAGCTTCCAGCTTTGATCTAATATTTATTTCACTGGAATTATCATCATTTTTATAACTTCACTATTGGTAGGATTCACACATTACATTATATTGACTAATTTTATATTTCTGTTTGTTGCAACACGAAATGTAGAGGAATAATCAAATAAATTGCGCGAAAAAACCTAATTTTACAAGTGAAATGCATATAAGACATTGTAGCGTCTATTATCGGTATTAATTGCAATATTGAGAATATTTTTGTTTACAAACGTTTCACATGTACTAGAAGAGTGTTAGAGGTCGCGCCACGTCTACGTTGAGTCAACATTTTATGTAAATAAATAAAATTGCCATGTTTTTCATTCTTGTGAGGATAATGTAGGGGAGGGGCAATGACCAAAGCTCAGACGCGGGGGATCATCTGGCAAATCCTTCTGATATAAAATGTGTTAAGAATTGAATTAATCAATTCCAATGATTCACCAGCAATTTGGCGCGTAAGAGAATCTAAAAATATGCATTTAAGAATACGATGATGTCACAAGTAATTCTAGGGTTAAATATTTCCCGGTATACTTCAACAATTTATAATGAAGAAGGGTCCACAGAAGCATCAATTCAAAAGTACTTACCAAAAAATTCAAGATTAGAAAGTTTCCAAAACATTTAAGTTTAAAAGGTATTTAATTAGAAATTCATGTAAACTACCAACAGAAGCAATAAATGTGAAAGGTACATACGTAACCAAAACACAATAGTAAGCATATAACAGAAATTAATAGATACACAATGTAAAATTTACATCTACTTCATTTCCTACGTGTGTTAATCACACAACAACAGTGTATAAGGAAGTTTTGCATAACTGTTTTTTAGAAACTAAAACTTTTGAGCAACAAAAAGCTAATGCAATGGTTCCTATATCTGCCAAAGTTAGTCTGTAATTCAGTTTTTTAAGGAGGCGTCTGTTCCAACCACTGAAGCCTGCAAGATAGCCTTAGAACTCTATATCCGAGACACCAACCCAACTATAGACATTCCCAGCAACCAATTAGCAACCCTCCTAGAATTCACCACGATAAAGACAAACTTCATGTTCAACAACCACAACTACATACAAATAAATGGCCTAAGCATGGGCAGCCCAGTATCACCAGTTCTAGCCAATATTTTTATGACACAAATTGAAACTCAAGCAATTAACACAGCATTACATCCACCACTATACTGGTACAGATATGTAGATGACACGGTTGCGAGATTCAGATCTACAGAACACATACTTAAATTTTTCAATCACAGTGACTCTATACATCCCAACATTAACTTCACATGTGAACAGGAAGAAAGCAATCAAATATCATTTCTTAACTTCAAAATTACAAGAACCGACACACAATTCAAAACAGAAATCCACCGAAAAATCACCCACACTGGACTATACATTCCTTGGGACTCAGCACATGAAACAAAACAAAAACTCAACACACTAAGAAAACAAATAAACACAGCCATAAAACTATGCTCACCAGATGAAATTAACGATGAATTAGACAAAATAAAACAATACTTCATCAACATCAATAAGTTTCCTCCACAAACCGTAGAAAACATTATACGCACGCACCTAGACAGAAAGCAAAATCAACCAACAAAAGTAAATATATCTCACGAATCAAAAAATCACGAAACCATATACTGCTGCATACCATATATTCCCAACATCAACAGTCAAATAACCAATATTTGGCAAAAAACTAATAACAAAATATGACATTCCAGTTGATCCCAAATTTATTCAAAAATCAGGCACAAAACTAAGGTCTATACTATGTAAAAACTACACTGACAAACACCACACCAACAGTATTTATAAAATACAATGTGATAACTGCCACGACTTCTATATTAGAGAAACAAGTAGAAAAATGGAAACCAGATTCAAAGAACATAAAAAAGTCACCTTCACACGTTTTCGAACACTGCAAGTCAAATAAACACAACTTAACCATAGAAAACACTCAAATACTAAATAAAGAAACAAACATAAACAAACGCAAAATTAAAGAAGCCTTACTTATACAACAACTTAAACCCAAAATAAACCAACATAAAGGAATGCCTTTATACCTATATTAAATATAATAAAATAAAATTATATATATTCAAACATCTAACACCGCCCTCTACATTCCGATACTCAGTTACACAACCCCTTCCAAACATGTGGTCAGTTTTCGGTCAGTTACCTCTTTCTTTCTTTGTGAAGCTGACAATGACCGAAGAAGGTCGAAATGTTGTTCGCTCTTCTACGTAAAATATTTTTTCAACCCAAACGAGCCGTTTTTACATATATATTTCTCTACAAGTGGGTTTTCTCGACATCACTGATTATTTGTCAGAACACATATAGGTTCTGCCCTGTCTTCCCCTGATCGCTTTGCCATGATTCAACAAGCCCAGGAGAACTACCTCAGCAGTGACCCGGACATTTTGCCAACAAGTTCGGATACGGACAGCTCATTCACTTGAACCTTCTCTTTGACCAATTCACGTCAGAATTCAGCCAACGTTAAGTCTACGGATTTACAACGCCAAAATCAGGGGTTCGATAGCCTGATGTGGCTTTGCTATAAGAAAACACACAAATTTCACGGAAATACGCCACATCGTTTAAGACTATATCGGACAAAACAAGCTTCATGCCACATGAATTGAGAAGAACGTCTACAAAAGAGTATGAATTACTTCAGTTAAGCAATAAAATCCAAGCAGACATTATCAATATAATGGAAGCACTGTGAAGTAATAGCAGCAACTTAAATCTACTCGGTTACAATATTCTACACACACCTAATCAACAGGAAAACGAGCCATCACCTTACTATACAAAAACTTAAAAGATAGCATTCCCTCAATATCCCATCCTCTGCTATAACCTGACTACCATAACGCTACTTGCCATCTATGTTTCCCCAACCTCTTTACATGATAACATGTATACACGATCGATCACTAATAATTACCCGAACTTAATAATAACTAATGATATTAATTTAAAACACAATGATTACAACTGAAAGAGCACTACATTACCTACTAACAGACAGCAGCTCTTAACATGACACAAACCAGAGCGGGACATAAGATATATTAGACTTAGACGTAGCTGAAGGCACTCAACTCGTAATCCGAGGGTCGCGGGTTCGAATCCCCGTCACACCAAACATGCTCGCCCTTTCAGCCGTGGGGGCGTTATAATGTTGTAATCAATCCCACTACTCGTTGGTAAAAGATTAGCCCAAGAGTTGGCGGTGGAGGTGATGACTAGCTTCCTTCCTTC
This sequence comes from Tachypleus tridentatus, assembly GCF_004210375.1. Classification (NCBI taxonomy): domain Eukaryota; kingdom Metazoa; phylum Arthropoda; class Merostomata; order Xiphosura; family Limulidae; genus Tachypleus; species Tachypleus tridentatus. Next base: position 95,056,049 of record NC_134826.1, read on the forward strand.
TAGTTTCACACTGCTAAATTAGGGACGGCTAGCGCAGATAGCCCTCATGTAGCTTTGCGCAAAATTCAAAACAAACCAAACCTATTTCTTTCTCGAAGTACAATTACTCCCACTTCTTCATTAAATCTTACTCAAATAATACAAGATTTCTCAATCCCTAACTGAAAAACTGAAGACACACTACTCAACCACCCAAAAAATTAATAAACACACCTCCCTTCTTGTCAACACGATCTTCAATGCAATCAAGAACTCAGTTTCCAGCCAAACTATCACTCCTGACTTAAATTCATGAAACTCACACCTCAAACAAACCATCTAATCCACGAAAGAAGGCCCCAACACGTGATATTCACCTAAAGTCCTTATAAACAATACGAACAATGAAGTTAAAAATGCTAATTAAAACCCTTATAAACAACACAACTGGGGCACGTTATATATATTCACAGGCGCATCCAAGACTGACGCGACACTTCTCCGGCTTAAATTTAAAAAGGCCTGCAACAACGCTATGTAAACACTAATATAATTTTCAGTAATTAAGCAGCACACAATGACGACAAAAAAGCCAAATTGTTCGCACACTTCTACACCAATACTTTCACCACAATAAACCACTCTACTTTTAATAGCAAACATTTTGACGCTATCAATAACTACATTAACACCGATCACACTAATCTTAACACGTCATTCCTCCCAGTAAATCTATCCCACGTTACACGAACACCTCAATATTAAACGCGCCCTATCACTGGAAGTTATTTTGACCTTATTAGGACATCTTCCGATTAATAAAGAAGCACTTCTACATTACTCAGAAAACAATTACATCCTCAGTAATGACTAAAATGGAAGCAGAAACACAGACAGATAAAATATCACCTAGTAATCTACATATTAGTGTCACCTATAAACCAAAGGTTTAACTGCAATCGCTCCACAGTGGCAACCTTTTCAGAGGTGAAGCAAGCATTTCATACTGTCTGGCATAATGCCATAAAATATAAGTTAATTAAAAACTAACCATATTCCCATCATCAGATGGCTCTCTAGTTTTATTACTAATAGAATTTATAAAGTTAAAATCACGTCCAATACATTCCCACTAAAAACATCAGCCCACTGTCCTTAGCTCACTATTCTACATTTTATTTGTAAATGATATACCATTCATTCAGCTTATATTTACTTGATGACGAGAGAAACCCACTTGAAATAAACATGTATCTCAGAACGGCTTGTATAGTTATTAACACTTTTACTGATAAGCAGAGAACAACCTTTCGACCTTCCTTGGTCATCTTCAGGTTTTGCAAAGAGAGTTTGCAATTGACCGTTGCCTAACACGTCTTAGGGACGAGAGTATAAACGGATTCAGGATTGTAGAGGGTGTTGCAGTTGGATGTTAGGTTATTAATTAGGTATGAAGGTGTTCCTTTATAACAGTTTAAGTGTTAATACCCATACCCATACCAGCCGTTCTGAGATACAGCTAATATATATACCACTCATCTTAGTATGTTGATGACATCGCCGTCTGGAGCACATCACAGGATCCACTTACCGTCATGCCCAAAGTCTAAGACATACTGAATAAATTAGTAAATAGTTTAACAAATGGAGAAAACTTCTCAATCCAATCAGTTCACATGCAACAGCATTTTACAGGAAAATAGGAAGAATCAAAAACATTAGACAAGTCAAACTTATATTATAAAACACCTAAATATCCTTTTAAAGAACCGCAAAATGTTTAAGGATCACAGTAAACTCATGCTTATCACGGTCCACTTACTAAAACGATATTCTCAAGAACACGAGCACTAGTCTGACATTCCTCCACTGAATCATGGGTATGAACAAAAGCTGTAGCAGCCACTCAACCATTACAATTTACAAAGCCTACATCAGACCTCTATATGAATATGGAAGTCCCATTACATGTAATATGCCCAACATATTACACAACAAGATCAAACAGCTCATTCCTGTTAAAAGAGCATTGTCTCACAAATTACACCCCACAAATTTATGTCAACAACCTTATTGGCCTGTGCATTAACAATCTAGCTCAAAAATACTAGAACAAAAACTCAAAATAGAATCAGTACAACAAAAATATTTTCCACTCTAGCAGCCACACCTTATATACGGCAAATATATATTTCTACGTTTAATTATATTAATAGCGTTGAACATAATTCCATTAATAAATCGTTTCCTTTTCAGTTTCACATTTCGAGCACAAGTCAGATGGATTATTCGGCCCCTGATCCATCCAAATTTCTCAGGGCATAGGATTATGTTATCCCATCCCGTCTGAAAAGGGCTGTTAACCAAGCATGTCCCTTTAATCATTTAATCATAATATTTCTTTAACTTCAGAAAGTATTCTTTTCTTTAAATCAAACCATCCATCCATCGGAATTTAGATCTTGAAGAACTGAAAATGTTAGTTGTATATGACCTCTTCCTTCCCTCTGTTAGATGTTACTGGCTTCTGTCAAATACTAACATAAACTGCCACTTATTTCAACCGATTTCAGTGCAATGTTCACATTCATATTCATGCGAATGTAACAGTTCGTTATTGCAAGATCCTGCTCTTTGCGTAAAGTTCCTTAAAGTTTCACACTCATTGATCTAAGTCTAATAATATATATATACACACACACACACACCATTTTAATTCTATCTTTTTAGCTTAAAATTAATGTGGATTTCTAATTCTGGTACTTGGTGATCTGATTAAATGTTTATTTCTAATGTAAATATTTACTGGTGAGAGGCGCTTAGGGCTATCTCTATCATGTATGCAGAAACGATCTAGTTCACACATAAGATCATTTTTGCCAGTTTTTCGCAAAGTAATTTAGTGAATTATGCAGGAGTCTATCGAGTATTCTTTGTGCGCACACACGTACACTACATTTAATAAGTGATACTTCGAATCCAGGACAACTATACATCTAAAAAAAAAAGACGAAGTAGGGCATTTAGACATCACTTTTTTTGTACAAAATAAAACAATAATTACAACATGTATTTTCAACAGTTGCATACTGTCTCTTTGTTAACCTAAAGACGACCTAAGAAGGTGGAAACGTTGTTCTGTATTTTAATTAAAGTGTTAATATCTTGAGAATGCATTTTTACTTCAAGAGGGTTTCTCGTCATAACGAATAATTACAACAGATATGTTCCATTATATCAGCATATAAAAGACACCATTATATAAGCTATGTATATCTAGGATTTTATTAACAGTTTAAATCTATTTCATTACGACCTGTACATTTTTTTTTCAGTCTAAACAATGTAAAAATACAAGGAAAAAGATAAACACTTTCCACACTATGTGCGTATTACATGTTATCATGTGTCTTTCGTTTTTTTTCAATTGTGCACAATACAAAGAACTGGTCGGACTTCACGAATTACTTTACTTTTTTTATTATCTATTAATCCTTGAAACAAGTATCAGCCAAAAGCCCCACCTATCAGGCAATAACCTAAAGCTTAAGACCTTGGTATGCACGCAATAAAGTGAGAGTGGTTTGGTTATTGGTCATTTATTTCATATACTGAACCGGCTCTAAGATATGCACGCCTTAGGCTATTAGAAGCTTGACTACAATATAAAACGCAGTATTTAATAGCAACATGAAGTTATATTTAATTGTAACATTTTAACTAATCTCGTACAAAATACAAAATTTGTATTTAAACAGCCCTTACAAATGAAATGATCATAAAAATTACACGATTTATCTCAGTTTTATTTGCCACATTCAACAGAATTACGTTTAATGTTTCAGTTAAAGAAAACTAAGTGATTATGGAGTTGAATTTTTTTTTCACTTGTTATGTTAACAATTTTAAACCACGATTTTAGAATATATTTAAGAAAGGTCAGATTTTTATAAAGTCGTGTTAACTGTTAGCTGTTGTTTAAAAATAAGAGCCACTGAAAAAGTCTATTTGTGCTCGGTAATTTCCAATAGAAAAGCCAAAGGGAAGGCATTTGTTCAACAGCACTCACCATCATCTTGTGTCTAATCGAATAGTGGGATTTAACATTCACTCACAGTGCAACCAATAGACACAAAGTGCGGAGCCGAGTTCATTTTTTTAGCAGTAAAAAGAAAGCAAACTACACAGGAATCCTCAATCCACAGTATGGCACACTAACCACCGAGCTACACTAGGGCTTGTTAACTTTGGCGCAGAAACTTTTGTGAGTTACAAAATAATTCATTTCAACACAATTTATTCTTAAACAATGTTTGCCATTAAAAGATGCTACCTCCAATGTAAATACGTAAACGTAATTATTCTTCTTTTTCTATAACTAAAAAAAAACCAAACACGATATGCAAGTATACCCAAAATCCTTATTTAAGAAAACTAAAGTAACAAGCAATATGACTTGTTTTTCAACAGTGTTACTTGATGAAACTAATAAATCAATTGTAATTTTTCACCTCAACTTTTACAAACGAAACGATCATTAGTTTTTCTCACCACGTCTGTCTTCCTATACTATAGCTATCAAATCCATGGGAATAATTTAACCGATGTGTAACGTGTTTACTATTATATATATTTGTTTTGACATCTGTGTTTGTTTTAGTTTCATATATATTTAGAAATGCATCTAACTTATACTGTTAAATATGCATCGCGGAAGTCTCGCATGTTCTTTAAATTTGTGGAAGATTCTCGAGTGCAATAATCAACAATATATGTTTTACATTGTTGCTAACTGATCTTTACAGAACTTCGCCTAAAATTTATAAATCGCAACACGAGAACAGACAAGTTAATATTGTTTGCTACAGTCAGTCAGTACACTACGAATAAACCTCGGAAGCTTAAACTGTGATAAACGGTAATTAATTGAAAAACTACTGATATTTGACCAAACATGATTGTATAGATTTCGAATATTACGAACCGTTCACTTTAGAGAATTAACTTCGGACCTTAGTATTTCTACGAAGTCATTAGATATCTATTTTCCTCTGTGAAAAGTCAACTTGTAAATACTTAAGGCCAGACAAGAATAGAGCTAGTTAGCACTCTCGTCAAGTGAATTGTTCCTGTATATCTAACATAGAATTTCGCCTCGTGATTCGTCAATAAAATATTCAGTTCCAGACCAGACAGAAGACTCAGTATTGTTTGTACATTTGTATATAAATTGTTATTTGTGATGATTGTCATTATAAATTGGATTGTTGTTTGTATATTATATTTGTGCTATGACAGAAAACCGCGTGTATCAATCTTGTTGGCAAATATAAATTTGATACATATCGACATTGAATTAACTTCTAAATTAAAATTTCCGGCTATATGAAATCGTAATGCGTAACATAATAAATTGGACACTGGTTTGAGACAATTATAAATACATAGTCAACTGCAGTTAACTTCTCGATGGATTTTTTACCTTCAATATTTTTCTTTTATCTCTTTTAATAACCTCTAGCGCAATTTCTTACTGAGATAAATTGTAATATATAACAGATTGCACATAAAAATGTGTGACATCGACGCTAATGCTAAATGACTTAAATCGATTACATATTTCTTCACCTAAAATAGCCTTTAATAGAACAGGGGTATATATTATTGTAACACTACTCTTTCCGTGGTAAGTTATTTTATATTATTTGGTGAAAAACAAAAACAAAGTCCAATCCAGTAAAGACAGTAAATTAATGTTTCTTTCTTAACGTTTTCACAAGCTCAAATACTGATAATCGTTGGTCACATTTACGGAAACGCCAATTGCGTTACAAACATCATAAACTTGCATAACTTCACGACTGATCTTTTATGCAGTTACAAGTACTCTAATGATTAGAAACAACTGTTTTACTGTCCCTTGTCACATTTATTAAACTTTTGTATTGGGTTGAAGAATAATTCGTGAGCGTTTTTTCAAGTTAAACAAATATATTTATAAATGAAACGCTTTCGCAAAATATTTCATGTCATTTGGTAGATAATTTTTTGCTCTAATAGATGGTGTGTTTGATTTTCATATGTCTTTAATTTTTGCTTTCATTTTCAGCTCATTAAATGGACTGTCAAGTGGACAAAATCGAGCATTTTCGACACCATCTGCTTTTCGCATTTAATTTCTTGCAATTTCGTTTAAAACAATGCATACTATATACCTAGGTATTACATGTAATAAAGTATCATAATAAATGTTTTGGGTGTAATGTGTTCATGCATTGAAGTATTGTATAGCCTTGCATGTAATGCTTGAATGAAATTATTTAAAACCGCTCACGAATTATTCCTCAACCTAATATCTTAATGCCATGTGCCCTTTAACTGATATCAAAATTACAAAAATAAAACTTAAAAAAACAAACAATTCGAAGCAAGTGTAATGAGCATGAAAAATTGTTTTGAATGATCAGTATATCTTCTCTTCGCAAGGTGGTCAAATTTGGAACCATATAATTTCCGTAATATCTTGAAACTTCTCCAATTTACTGATAAGTAATTTCCATTCTACTTCTGAGCTAAAATTAAACCTTAATGCTCTATCTACTTGCTAATCATTGAGTTAGCAACCTTACTCCAAAAGCAGATAGATCTGACAAAGAGTAGAGAAAAACAACAGTGCTAGAACTACAAACAGATTTAATACAATTAGCCATAAAAAAAAGATATCCTTCTCAATAACAGGATGTTTTCAGACTAAAATAATCTTCGTTCTGTTATACTTGATAAAAGTTCTTTGAGGTTCAAGTATAATGCTATGACACTGTTATATTCGGGTTAGTCTTCATTGCGATGTTCAGTTCATTACAAATTTACTGGTGGTGTGGCAACAAAGTTCCTGTTAAAACTACAGCTTTGCTGTTGTTTATGTCCTATTAAACAAAGCCCCCAAACAATGTCACTATATAATCGAGTACGTCGTGACTATTTTCGTATTATTGTATAATAAACACCACTTTTATCTTTGAAAATGTGATGTCAATATTTTGAAAAAACAAACACGGTGAAACTGCGAGTTTAAGATTTCTTATTTTGACTCAGTTTCACGTGGATCAAGACATTTTTCGCGACAATAGTGATTTATAGTTGCTTCTAGTCGCGCATTAACAACTTGGTAAATAAGAAGAAATTAATGTTTTAAACGTCATGGATTAAACGCGTTCTTGCATTGTTAGTGTATGTGTAAAGACAGAGAGAAAGCGGTGGAGTACAATTATCCATGCTTGTTTGTTCCCAAGCCTCAAATTAAACATTTTTAGGAGGGTTGAGGTCCAACTTTAATGTTTTGTTCCCAAATCCACATTCAGAAGAGCTGTAACGACACTAGTCTCCTCACCCAGTTGCAAAACAATGTAACAGCTAGTGGGAAGGGAAGGTGCGTGTTTTAGAAAGGGTGTTTGACCTACCACACATCAGGAATTCCAACCCAGTTTGTTCTACATTTTTAAAAATGACTCCCATACCTACACGTTTATACTCTTTTAACAGCAGTACATTTACATCAGTTTTAAACGTATTTTATAATAAAATATACAAACAATATTTTTTATCATTGCAAATGTCATAATTAATAACATACAAATAATAATTATAATACTGCTAATTACACTGACTTGCTACTTACATCTGCTCCAAGAGCAGAGAACGGAAAATAATTTTGAGGCTTCAGTAAGGTCGCCCTTCACAGTACCTGTACTACTATGGAAATGTTTGTCTTGTACACATTTTAGTTTTAAGTAACTGCATCCATCATGAATTTGTTAGACGGGTCTAGGGCTACTTCTTCCTTTATGCGATGGTAACACTTCTGCTGAAAAGGCAATGACTCACCAATCCATTTTTATACGTTTATACGTCATTGTACACCCGAGTTTGACCCATAAAAAGAACACTTTTTTGCGGCCTTCCATGTAAACCAAGTGAATAACCCGATATATATATATATGTGTGTGTGTGTTTTTTCAATGTCATTTTGTGTCATCATAAGAATATATGAAAATGAAGAAGAATGTAACAATATATCAAACATCCAATATCTGCAACATGTGTACTAAGTGTTTCGTCAAATTCCAGAGCTCATCAAGCTGGCTGGGATACAAAACGACAGTGATTGAGACGCTATCACTAACTGCTTGAACAAGCGTTTCGGCATGAACTGTAATTTATACCCGTTTCATTTAAGTCATTACACATAACAATTCAGATTTTATTAACAATTATTTAATACCAACTTGTTTATTATCAATATGATTTATTTACTTACATCAACTCTATACATTAATCACAGAAACTGGAGAATCAATAAGTTAGTATTTCAGAAAACTTAATTAACAGACCAAATTTCTTATAGACGTATGCGTGTGTAATTTTAAAGTGGTCAAAAGTATTTTCTTCTGTAGTACCTTAATTTGTTTGTGTACATTCAATAAAAGAGATGTTTCAATATTAAAATCATATTCTATATAAAACGTATGTTACGGCAGCAGATAAGTTTTAAATATTTAAAAAATAATAACAGCATGAATAATTATAACAAAATTTAAAGCACATATTACGGTTATGTAAATATACAAGCCCGGCATGGCCAGATGGTTAAGGCACTACACTCTTGATCTGAGGGTCGCGGGTTCGAATCCCCGTCACACCAAGCATGCTCTCCCTTTCAGCCATGGGGTCATTATAATGTGAGGGTAAATCTCACAATTCGTTGGTAAAAGAGTAGCATAAGAGTTGGTGGTGGAGGTGATGACTAACTGCCTTCCCTTTAGTCTTACAGTGCTAAATCAGGGTCTGCTAGTGCAGATAGCCCTCGTGTAAATTGCGCGAAATTAAAAAGAAACAAACAATGTAAATACACATATATTATACATTGTGGTTAATATATAAAGGTGTCGGCACCGTATTTTGGTCGTTGTGAACCTTGGGGAGGTAAGGTACACTTTTGACCTCTTCCTTCCTACTAAAAAAATATTAAACGCTGTTGATAATATTAGCAACACTTACATTTCTCTTCTTCACCTTTTCAGGGCCGTGTCCTTGGATATAACTCTAGTAGCATTAAGAGAAATTTTAGATTCATCGCTTAGCTTGGTTTCGCATGATAACAAACAGTTCGTAACGAGGTATTTTCTTAATTTGGTCTTATATGATCACAAACAGTTCCGAAAATAAATATCTTTTCCACCAGCGCACATTTTCACATATATATCCCTTAAAATACGTTGGTGGTACATAATTCTTGGAGCTAACATTATTTTAATGTCTAGAGCGGTTGGTCTTATTTTGAATGCAAAACATTTAATAGAGAGAGGCATTTTGCCCCATCAACATCATGTGTGATACAGCGACCTATTTCAGTTAATAAATATTTTTTGTATACATTTTTCTTAAAGTGGCGGAACGAGCAAACTATCAGTCTGTGTGTTAGCAAGTGTAAATTTGCATAATTATATAAGAATGTTGAGTTTGTGGATCGTGGTACTCAGAACGTTGTGGTTATTATTGAATATGTATTATTTGTAATTTCTTCAGATTTTTTTTACAACAGTTTATCTTGCTGGACATGTTTATTCTGTTTCTGATTTAATTACTGTTTATACATTTAATAATGTTTTGTGTAGAAGCTACTTGTATTTATTTACCTGTTTGTCTTTTAAGATAGTTTGCTCGTTGCCACACTTTTCAGTTATTTCAGCTTTATCTCCAGCTTAACTTTTAATCATACTTTAGACCTAGAAACTTTTATGATTGACTGATATCAACAAAAGCTCTGTTTAGATAAAATTTGGGTGGATTTCAATGTAATTTGGGTGATTTTGCAAATAATATTAATTTTACTTTCGATATATTAATTTTAATTATATATTTATAACAACACTGTTTTCTGACTGAGAACTGGTATCAGGTTGTTCGATGGTATTACAGGTGTGTTAGAACTCTTCCAGATAGCCACATCATCAGCAAACTGTGAAGTTGTACTATAATTTATATCATTTAATAGCATGTCTCAAGGTAACGGATTTACTGTTATATATTTATTTTAATATGTATGTTTCATTCATTTTAATATATATATTTAGAAATGCATGTAACTTGTATTGTTAAATGTGTATTACTAAAGTCCTGTATGATCTCTAAATCAGTAAAAGATTCTCGAGTGCAAGAATCAACAATACGTTTAACATTATTGTAAAGTAAAAGTTCATAAATTGTAACACGCGGAGAGACAGTGATATATTGTTGGTTTGCTACAGTTAGTATATTACAAGTCTCTGAAACCTCTCAAGAGTTCCAGATAAATAATAACACGCAACACTCTAATATACATGATGTACAGGATAGGACTAACTAATTATCCTTGAGAAACACCCGCCAAGTAAAATACTTTGAGTAGGTGTCCTCTACATTTTATGTTGTCTAGGAAGTTGGATAACCAGAGAATAACCCCTGTTGGTAATTCCAATTATTTTCATTTGAATCTTAAACCATTGTGCCATACAGTGTCTAGTGCTTTCTCTGTATCGAGAAAGTAAGCGGAAGTGCATTAATTTTGATTAAAGCTATCTGTTATGGTTTCTATGAGCTTAATTAAATGATCAATTGTTTGCCAAAATTTCCTAAAACCTTTTTGAACATCAGATAATTTTGATGTGATCTCTAGACACGTTGAGGTAATATTGCTAATTGTTCGTTCTAAACGTTTACTTAAACTAGTTAAACTGATTGGTCTGTAATTTTCCGGCTTATTCTCTGGTTTTCCTTCCTTCAAAAACACAAGTAACTTAGGAACATATTACATTTTGCTGTTAAGTGATCAAACAATATATGAGCAGCTTTCTTTAACAATACTAATTGTATTGAATCAGTTCCTGGTGCTTTGTTTTTGTTTGTTTTATTGATAAAATAACTTTGGCTTTTGTTAGTATGCTTTTTCTTTTCGTACTGGATTTTGACAGTTTTAGTGGTGGCTCGTGTTTGTTTAAATAATCTTAAGTAGTTAATGCAATAATATAAACAAACATATATATTTATGTCCATAATAATTACAAACTTATTGTTATGCACGAAAACTTTCACTTTTGTCTTTCAAAATATGGTCGAAGGAGATAAAAATGCTTTCATTAAAGATTCAATTCAACGTTTCTGATATAAAGGATTTTGATGACAGTTAAATAGTAGGCAGAACATAAACACTCTTGTACGTTATCTCTGTGATAAGAAATATAAAATTAACCCGCGTATTTTAGTTAAGTGTAAATAACCTCCTTAATCTTAAGGAAATTGGTTTTAATCTGACATAAATGCATTTTGATCTACTTTAACCACTTTTAAACCAGTGGTTCTTAACCTTTTTCATCGTCTTACTCCCCGAGTCTCTCCAGAGTATTACCGTGACCCCTATAATAATTTTTGTAATGATGAACTTTGCGTAAAGGTAGAATAAAACAAAACTATATAAAAATCCTAATTTATTGAAAATGTTACAAATAAATTACCCTGAGAAGTACTACAAGTGCTAAACAAATGCAAAATCCATGGAATTACTGCACATCATACAAAACCTACTGATTCGCTCAGTGTGAGGGTTGATATAATGAGAAAATATACTAAATACGATGGAAACTTTTATATTTAAATTTTAAGTTCGATGTATTAATATTATATAGTTAAACATTTAGGCAATTCAAAACGTTGTAATATATGAAAATTTTTACTCAAAATTAGACAGGTGGTTGCGTAACAAGCATCTCGACGCGGTTCAACTGCCACACTTCAGCGTGTTTCTCATTGGTGGGCAGTTATAGACACTTGCTACAAAAACTTCAAACTGCTCCATGATTTCCCCAATAATTCCCAAACCTTTCGTGACCCCCTGAGAAACTTCAAACGACCCCCAGGTTAAGAACCACTGTTTTAAACAAAAGTGAAAACACCCATTTTTTAAAATCAACTCTGAAATTAAAATGCACATGATACAACCTGTTGGAAGTTACATTTTTAATGTTTTAATTTGGATGTTAGTTAGAGGGTATACGACTTACGATCAAGTAAATATGTAGGAAGTTGGCCTAGAATGTTCTAAATGATATCACGAAAGTCAAGTAATTTTCCGAAATATCTGGAAAGGAGTCTACATTATATGTACCGAAGATCAGCGAAACATTGAATTAAGTGTTTAGTTTTCAGTTACTGGTGCTAATCATTGAGTGAAATGTTTGATTGAATATTGGTTATCATATATTCAATTACTCTATTGATTAGTAATGAGATTGTACAATTAACACTCCTACGAAAAGTGGGGCCTAATAGGCCCCAGAGCAACTTGAAAGGTTATTAATATTAGGCTAATAATTTTGTATTTAAATGAAATTGCCATTTAAATCCATTAATGAATGGATTAACGAGATTCCCACTGTCCCTATCTACTATCTAGCAAAACCACAGCCAGGGGAACGGACTTGGAGAAATCAGGACTAGAAACGTCTTTTCGTAGGAGTGTTAACTTTATTTTTACTTTAATCTTGTATCCGTTCGAATATAATTTGCCAGCTTAGGCCTACAAGATACACAAAAATACAAGCGTGTACACACATTAAAGATGAAATAAACTAATCCGTTACTGGACTCGACTTTGAATTATTGTCACAATACTGATTAAAAGGACCCATCTTCCAAAAAAGAAAAACGTTACAACAATAATGGTTTTAAGTTTAACTAAAATACACAGTTTACTTTTATATCTATGTTCTGAGATAAAACGTACAAGAAAATGCTAACATTATCATTTTTCCAAAATCATCACTTAATTCGTAAAAAATAAAATAATAATATGTTTATTAGCTGTAGAGGATAAAAACGTTAGTTGTATATGTTGTTAACATGTTTAAAATAGCTTCCATAAATTGAATATATATTTTAAAAAATAGTTATCAGTGCAATGTCTGATCTCCATGGTTTTTGTTTGAATTTTGGTGTGTTTATGTGCATTTTGCAGTTTTCTTTTACACAAAAACCAACTCTGGCCACGAATCGAGAGGGGTTGGGATAGACTCGTATTACAAAACTATAAAAAATGATCAAGATTCCTCCAAAACAAGCCAAGGATGTGCCCAAAAACAACAAAGTTCGAATGGACGTTCCTGGAGACGAAGTCCCGTGGAAAAGAAGTTCGATTGTTTTGAAGGGTACAGATACATCTACCTTTGTAATAAATTATGTAACTTTCCAATAGAAATGAACAACAAACATTATAAATATCACGAGATATAAAGATTTTATTGTAATGAATCTTATTTCTGCTTGTCATGTATAACAGACTGTTTAGTGCAGGTAGTATTAATTAATTTATGAGTTAATATTTATGAGTGTTCACTTATGTTTTATTATAAGAAAATTAAAAGCAGATGATTATTGGAAGTTGTATTTGTAAATTATTTGTTTCGTGGCTACGGAGATTTCTAGAACGCCTCAGAAATAAATAGCAATGACCAGATGAGAGACCAGAGAGCGGGTAGAGCGCCAGAAGTAAAGTCTAGTGAAAAACAGTTTTAGCAGAAAAAAGTTATAAAACTAAACGTTACCGTCGTAGGAGTGAATAGCGTAACAGTTAATGTGTTAAGTGAGATTAACTGTTTTCAGACATTTTAGGAAAATAATTTGCCACGTCAAAGGGTGTTCTAAAATAATTGCACCTGCCTGTGTAAACTTTGACAAAAAGCAGATGGTTACTTGGAAGTAGGCCTATATGCAAAAAGCAGAGGTTTATTGGAAGTTGGCCTAATACAAAAAAAAGCAGAGGAATTCTGGATACATCTGTGGTAACTCACGAACCAGCGTAAATGAACTATACACCGATACTAATTTGATGTGCATAGGGAAAAAGTTTGGCTTATCAACTGAATTGGCCTAAAGATACGTTTGGAAAGAAGAGAACTGTACAATATTTAAGATATAACTATGATATACATAGACAGAGTACAACATTTTGTTACATACATTTAATTTGTTTTGAATATTATTTTGAAATGAGTACGTGCTGTTCAATTACTATCAAATTTATCACGAACAAATCATAGACACCTACTATAGAACAATCCTTAGCCAAACACAATTTATATACATACGTATATTACTAGTACTCAGAAAGTAAAGTTTTGACATTTGACAAGCCACAACTAAGATTATACAGTGATAAACGGCGGTAGAAAAGATGTGAACGACAGCGGGAATAAGTAGGCTTATATATATTTACAACTGTAGTAGCAGTAGTAATGCAAATGGTGTGGAGATTACAATTACTTTATCTAACCATGTCAAATTTTGATAAATGGAAAGAAAGAGAAGAGCGTCTAGGGTTAAAAGACAGTGAACAATGAGTTTTTTTTAAACAACAAGAAATAAAAAGAGGGTGTAAGCAGAGAAGAGAGGCTAAAAGAAGAAAATGAAAGAATGTAAATACATTAAGAAAGAACAAAGAGCTTTTTAAGTCTCAAATTTGTGCTCTTATTCTCTCTATTTCCAGTCTTTCCTCTCTCTCCTTTTCTTCTTACCCAATTTTGTGCACCTGCTCAAGCTGACCAAATCTGATGATCAGAAAGATGCCATGGACGTTTACTAGATAGATATGAGATATTCGCCCAAGCCAGAACTGGTGCAAAGGCGACTGAGCAGTTTGTTTCGGCCCACTTCACACATGAAAGGGTCTACAAGTATATGCAGGCATAACGTCAAAAGATGCCATGCACTATGACAAATCGAAAGTGGTTTTACTGAAAGTATATGAACTTCCCGAAGGTTTTACCAAAACTTTAAATATGTTGGACCTGAAAGACAGTAACTGTATTTCAGTTCGTAGCAAATGTACAATATTTCACCAGATAGATTAACATGGCCAAATGTGAAAACAGGGTCTAGCAGGCATATTAGTACGTGAACAGTTCATGACTAAACATTTAACAGTTATGACTATTCCTAAAAGAAAGAATACCAAAACACGTAGAAGAGATGTTCAAGTTGTCAGAACAGTATACAGAAACCCCTCGAGGGAGTATAACTGGCAAGTCCAAGAATATACAGTTAAATTCTAAGCCAGTGGTGGTTGCTTAAGAACAGAAATCTACCAAAGGTAACAGGAGGTTAACAAACCAAATGGAGAAGAGATGCTACGTTTATCTTATAAAATGGGACACACTGCAAAATTGTGCAAGTCCATTACCAACAGGAAAAGTACAAATCTCAATATAAAACAGCCAGAGCTATTTATCAAGACAATATTGGTAAGAAACAGGAAAAGAGTGACTGTCACTATAGCTGTTGCTGCCATAAGAAACATAATCAAGACAACTCGTCAGATTTACTACAAGAAGGTAGTGTCATCATCATAATTATTCAGTGCATGACTAATGGCCAGCTCAAGTTAGCAACTGGATCAACAGTGGTTGGTGTATACTGCATATATAAAGAGGTGTGAATAAATAATATACTAATATGTGAAAATTATGTCAGAGACAAGAAAATGAAGGTTCTACAAGACAATAGATGCAGTAGTGCAGCAATGAGAACCAGTCTAGTATCTGAGGATTAGATGACATGCAAGGTACACCTTTGTGTGCTAATTGATAGGACAGTGAGAAAGTTTCCCATAGCAAAAACAAAGGTGAATACTCAATATTATGTAGAATATATTGAAGCTCTGTGTATCAGACAATATACAACTTGGTGATAGGAAACATACCAGGTAGTAAAAATTTGAACAAAGTACAGAAGGAATACCCTTCACGACAAAAACTTCAGGACAGTGCCTAATAGAAAGTCAAGCATGATACAAAATGCAAAGAGGTTTACAAAACAGTAGAATGGAAAAAAAAAGAGTATTGAACAAGGCCTATCAAAGCAGTTCTATTGAGAAAGTCAAATACAGTAAAAATGCTTCTACACCAAGAAGGCCAATGGTCAACATTTCAAGGTCAGATAGAAGGTGTTTAGTCCTGCTATTTACAGACAACAAGGGCTTTTCATAGTACAGAAAGACGTAAACAGAATGCACTATAAAGTGAAACTTCATGAAATAACCATGGTATACCATGCCAATCTGTTGAAGAGGCACTTCGAGATAGAATACCTTACAAATATAGCTGTTGTGGTGCAGATTGACGAGGGAGGTGTGGCTTTCATAGAAACAAAATCTGAAGTCAATGACTTCATTATAGAAGATAAGGACCTACTAGACCTAAAAGCACTGGGTAGAGACGATACATATGTGAAATACAAATAGGTGAGAAAAGACAGACTTCAGGCAACACAAGGTCAAGATAAAGACGAGGTATCCTATAAAGATGAAGCCATACTAGAGACCCTAAACTAGAAAGGACAGACAAAGAAACTATAAATATTGGTGTAGATTATGAGAAGACTTAGTATTAAACTGAAAACAATATTTTTATATAGTGAAAAAAACATTATAAATATTTCTCTTGAGGAAGGATTTATGTAAGATATAACAGATGGTTTAGTGTAGGTCATATTAATTTGTGAGTTAATATTGTTTTGTGTTTTTATTATAAGAGAGTTAAAAGCTGACGATTATTGGAAATTGTTTTTAAGTTATTGATGTCGAGGCTACAGAGATTTCTAAGAGGGGCCAAAAGTAAAGCTAAGTGAAATAGTTTCAATCAGAGAAAAGTTAGAAAACGTAGTTAACCCTCACAGGAGTGAATAGCGTAACGGTTGATATGTTAATCAGATTAACAGTTTTCTAACATTTTAAGAGAATAACCTGTCTTATGAACGGGTGTTCTACAGCAATTGAACCTTCCTGTATAAACTTTGATAAAAAGCAGACGATTATTTGGAAGCAAGCCTATATGCGAAAAGCAAACGTTTATAGGAATCTGTCCTAAATACGAAAAAACAAACGAATATAGAAAGTTCAGGATACGCCTACGGTAACTCACGAACCGGCGCAATTGAATTATACACAGTTACTAATTTGATGTACAGAAAGAAAAATAGTTCGCCTTATCATCTGAATTCTAGAACTAAATTGGCCTAAGTGGACTTTTTACAAAAAGAATAGAATTTTATAGTTTTTAATATACAACTATGATATACATAATGTAAAGCATTTTGGTTCATACATTAATATATTCAAAACAAGTTAAACGTATCTCAGAACGGCTGGTATGGATATTAACACTTTTATTAATAAAGCAGAAAACGTCTTTACCTCACCTAGGAAGATCGAAACGTTGTTCTCCGCTTTATCAATAAAAGTGTTAACACCAATACCTGAGATATGTTTTTATTTCAAGTGGGTTTCTAATCATCAATAATTTGATTATAAAACAAAACAAAACAGAGTAGCCTTCCAGTAGTAGCACAGCGGTATGTCTGCGAACGCACACTTCTTGAAGCCTGGTTTGGATACTCGTGGCGGATGGAACACAGATAGCTAATTGTGTAGCTTTGTGCTTAATTTTGAACAAAGAAGCTGAGTGCGTGTTGTTCATTTGTCTTCAAATTTATTGGCAACAAGTCACAAATACCTACTATAGAAGAATCCTTAACACTACTTATGTATATATAATACTACAACTTAAAGGGTAAGTTTCTGAGATCGCTTAAACAGTTTTTGTTGTTTTTTCCTCAGTTCCTGATGTGCTGTTTCCCTTTATTGTAAACTATTCTATTGCAGCAGTTTGTTGCTTTCTTTGACTTTGAGCTTTGAAGTATGCAAGCAGGTCGCCAGATGATTGAATTTAAACTAAGCAAGCGTTAATGTTTTAAACAGTAGTCACATCCTAAATAATAAAAAAAATTATACCTTAACATTAACACATTGTTATTATACATACTTTATAATAATGAAAAATTACGCAAGTATAATAACCGGAAATTAATTCGTACTACTACTGCTTTTGTTAAAAACGTTTATGATAATAAAAATATCACAATTTAAACAAACTACTTATACCTAATTATCATAATATTATTAATAACTTGCCACCAAGTTTCTTTATTCTTTTAACTGGTTGGTTTAGGATCGTTTCTCACAACCCGTTCATTTTTCTACATGCCCGAAAGTTCTGTTTCTACAAAATATTTGTATGGTATTATAATTATTTGTAATAAATATAAGCTGTAGTTTTATTTCGACATTTACACATATTGAATATAAACACAATCGAAATGACAAATTACAGCGTGTGAAATCTTTATTGCAACTGAATTTTAAATTATTTATTACCTAAGTAATTGTCCTTCACAAAACTATATGATAGAGATGACAACTCTACAGCTCAAATTAACTTTTGCACTCACGTGACCCTTTCTTACTAATAATAATCTTAAAATACCATAAAACTTGTGCGCTCTTAGTATGTATGGCTTGTTTACAGTTTAAGCAAAAAGTTATACAATGAGTTATCTGGGCTCTGCCTACCAGGAGTATAAAAACCGGTTTCTAACATTTATGGATCTGGATAAATATCAACACTATGTTTATACATTTATTTCCTGAAACTTTTTAAGTGTTATTTATATTTTTATTTTAAATTCAAGGTAAAGTACGCGTTACAGCAAGCCAAAACATGTTACATTGTTATGTAAAAACTTCTATCAGAAGAATTGTTGAAATATAACAATAATAATTTCTCTTAATTAACTACGTGTAACAAGTAAAACATGTATCCAACAATACAATTGAAAAGTTATTTAATTCGTAGTAAAAAAAAGTATGAGAGAAAATCCCAGAAATAAATTTAAAATCATACAATTGAAAAAAAAACAAGTTCCAGTAAAATTATAACATATAGTTTTCTTTAGTCTTGTTAAAGCATACTTTATTTTATAATTAACAGTAACTTTTATTATTCTAAGGTAATCAGCCCTACCTTTCTTAGGAAGGCCTCTTCCAAACCCAGCTCTTGATCGGCGACTATTTTTTGACAATTTCAGAGGGCATTTTATATCTTTATTTCTAATTTGTTCTTCCAGAAATTGTTCTGTATTGCAATTAATTTCATTATTCAAGTTTAAAGTTTTAGATGGCCTTTTCGCTTTATGTTTCAACCGATTTTCAGAAATTGTATTATTTTGGGATGCCAAATTGCTTTCAACAGAGATAGCTTGTAGTTCACTTTGTAAGCTTTGTTCACCAGATTTGAGCTTCATTCCATTTTCGAAAGCAGAATGCAATGTGTTAGTGTTATCCATTCCGTTTTCAATAAAGCATTGCTGTTCGTTGGTATCTCCATTTACCACAACGCTGTCTTTTCTTGCATCCATCTTCAAAATTGAGCAGTTTTTTTTTTCAGAAAAACAAACAAAACGGAAACCTAATAATTTACGTCACTGTGTATTGTTTGTTACAACTACTCACGACAGCAAAAGGTGGCCTGTCAATATTTTCGACGTGCTTTAAATTATAGATAATATTAATAGATGATTTTAATTTATACGTTGTATTTACTTTCTATTGAGTTACCTTCTCGAATGATTTTGAAAGACAGTTTAACGTTGAACTTATTCTATGGAGTGACTGAGACTTGAACCTACCCTTGCTGCAATATTATCAGTAAGCCCAGCAGTAGTATCAGTAATACTACTAGTAGTATTTCTGCAAGTTTAAAACCAGTTGAAATGTCTAACACTCATAAAGCTGAATTTCAAACATGTCACTGATACTATATGGAACAATTATCAGCGGTATCTATGAAACTCCTATCTTCACTAAAACAAAAGTAAAAATGACAATTCCTAACTAGTAATCAATTACCATACTTTTTCCAACATGGATCATAACGCAAATAACAACGGTAAGCTGTTTCTGTTTTTATACAATGCCCTTCTTTGTGTCGTCATAATCACTCCGCCTTGCGCATTTTTACGTTTCAATACAGCAGATAAAAACTCATGTGTTTATATTAGTATAAAAATAATATTTTAATAGTTATTATTTATATGCATTTAAAGGTGACATACATTTCTCGTTCTTTCAGTATAATTATTTAACTAACTTCTTTTGAAAGCTGAATTGGCTTCGAAGCTTGTTTACCCTCGATATCACTACGCTGTTGTATTGTGGCTCTGAATAATATTATCAATTCATACAAGAATTTCCTTAAATAGGTAATAAGTTCGAGGCTGATTTTCTCCTCCTTAAGAATCTCTTAATAAAATAAATTAAATGTTTGTTATATACTTTAAAATATAAACGTAAACTTACTCATCAAATTCAATTTAAAATGTCGTAAACCGAAGTTTTCCGAGTGCATGACGAACATGAATGTGTAAAATTAATATACGCGTTGTGCGTTGGTCAAAACTCCAAATAATATACAACTAAATTATGAAAGTCTGTTTCATCTATAAATTTATATATATATATAAAACTGGGCTATGCACAGTGATTCAGTATGAGTTAAAATCATAAATTACTAAGTCCTATTAACAATTGGAAAAACTTAAAATGAGAAATAACACCACGAAAATAAAAACTAAAAACAACTGCATATTACTAGGTACATATGATTAGATTTTGCTCATTTATTTGGGATAGAGATAATCTGTTGTTTACATCACACTGCTAGAAGTGATTATTACAGTAATTAGAAACAGTTACAAAACATTTAATAGGTGCATCTAAAATTCACTGTGTGAGGTGTGCTTATAATTCTTTCTAGTTTTAGTTTAAATGCTAATAATTTTCCATTTGTTCTTATATTAATTTTTAAAAAATTCATGATGGTATTCTTGCTTCAAAATAACCATTACATTATGACAGTATTATTGTGAAAATATGATAATTAGTGGCCTTCGGCCTTGTTACCTGAAGATGATCTAAGAAGGTTGAAATGTTGTTTTGTACTCTATTTTAATTAAAGTTTTAATATTCATACCAGCCATCTTTAGAATACATTTTTACTTCAAGTTGGTTTCTCATTATTATGAAAACATTTAACATACATTTGACATGTATATCTTATCGGTGATTCCTGGCATGAACTGTTACTGTCATAAAATATCTTGATTGCCAAAAACCAAGAATACAATTGAGACATGACTACTCACTCCTGCTATAGGTTGCTACAGCTACAGCTCATATACTACTAATGGCTATTAAGGTTCACTGTAATAACTTACATTTGTGATTATTGGCAACAGTTAATACAGCTACACTATGAATTCTCTCATGAAGTTTAAATCAGCAGTGAACAGGACAGGAGAGTGACTGCTTACAGGTTGCTTGGAATTATATGTTTACATATCTGTATTATCAAAAGAAAATAATTTATGCAACAATCTTTGAATTCTATAGAAATCACAAAGTAGTCAAGATATAGAAGCATGATGATAAATTTATAAATATGTAAAAAAAAAGTCTCAATGTGTTTGATTTGAATCCTTTCTCTTCCAATAATTTATATTTGTTAAATATAGCTTGCTACAAATCTAAATGTTTTGTAGAGCTTGGGTTGCTTGTTTGTTTGTTTTTGAATTTTGCACAAAGCTACTCGAGGGCTATCTGTGCTAGCCGTCCCTAATTTAGCAGTGTAAGACTAGAGGGAAGGCAGCTAGTCATCACCACCCACCACCAACTCTTGGGTTACTCTTTTACCAATGAATAGTGGGATTGATCATAACATTATAACGCCCCCACGGCTGAAAGGGCGAGCATGTTTGGCGCGATGGGGAGGCGAACCCGTGACTCTCAGATTACGAGTCGCACACCTTAACACGCTTGGCTATGCCAGGCCACTGCAGAGCTTGGCAAGTTCATATGACAACATATCTATAAATAGATATGACAATCTATTTGTATAGATTAGTTTTTTTGTTTTTTTTTATGATGTACTGGATTTGTTTTATTAATAGCAGTAAAGCTTAACCAGTTCAGATGGCAACAACTATTTTATGTAGATTGGAATTTTAAAAAGTTCTCAGGTGTTAAAAAAATATAATGTCAACTTGATAGTTGAAAAACACAAAGGATATTAAAAAGGCAGAGATCACAATAAAAAAAAGGATAATTCAAGGGGTTTTTGGGTTACTTAAAAATGAAAATAAGTATTAATTCCTTTTCAAAAATCAACGTTTTTGTGCGATGAAAGATAATATCTGTGTTAGGGCTTTCAGCTGACTAGTTTCAGTAAAAAATCCCTGTGTTACCAAAAATGGTCAGCTGAAATTCCTAATAAAGATTTTTTTCTTTTGTTTATTTTGCCAAAAAAGTTTTTGTTTTTTACTTTTAATATTAAAACTAGTTCCCTAATCCACAGAAATAAAAGGTTCAAATTTCTAAAAGTGTTCATCTCTAATGAGTAGAATAAGTATACTTTTTCAAAAGCACTCTGTTATCAGGTTTAATGGATTGTGAAATATAGATATGATATTGAAAACATACTCTTTGCATCACAAACACAAATAGCACAAAACAGTTAAAATAAAATGACCTTTGGTGCTAAATTATCTAACATAATTTTGTTCAAGGCTTAGTGTCAATTGTTTAAAAACCCATTTGTATATAGTTTAAATAAAATAATAAAAAAGCACAAGAAAATATCTCAGGAAAAGAACCACATCAAAGAAAAGTAATACTCAAGAATACATAAGATAACCTTGAAAAGTAAAATGCTGAATATTTCTATGTATCTATAATATATATTAAGCACACATATACACACCAGAGATTTTCAATACATTTCCATGTGTAAAATTTAATAAAGTATTATTTAAGACAAAATTATGGCTATTATCTATATTTTGAATGAAATCTCATATGGAAATTCAGGCTGAATTGTAGCATATCTATTTACAATTTTGAAAATTAGGGAAGTTCAACCAACTTTCTTTTCTGTAGGTCTGTAGATTTCAGTGTATGATAGAAAACATGAGAAGAGCACCCATTATTACATAAGTGAAAATAATTCAAGATGTTACATCTCAGCATCACTGAAATGTTTTATTGGTCTTCTCTCCAGAAATCTTCAGATGTCATAGTGACAGGGTAAGAGAAATAGAATATTATTAATCTGTAAGAATTGTTTTGATGCATATTGAATACAGTGGAAAGTTCACTTGGCACATTAAAAACCTTTTTTCTTGATGATACAGAAGGATGAGAATATGAAGAGTTATGCTAAAACTAAACGTTTTGGCAAACATTGCTGAAAGTACACTGTGGTATAAGGTCAAGTAAATTGCAAAACCTACAGCCAAACAAAATATGTTTTAAAATTATTTTTTGTTGTTGTTATGAAAAATGTGCAATAGCTTATCTGAACTCTGTCTACCATAATGAACTAAATCTTTTATTTGAGCACTGTAAGTACATAAAGTTATTGCTGATCCACATGAAAAGAAAGTAACTAAAAATAATCCATAGAACTGGATTAAGCACATTTTTAAATACAAACTTTTTGATCTTTCTTTTTCACTTTTCAAAAATGAGGAGAGGATGTGAACATTTAGATTTGGTAGTATGCTTTACATAAGCACTTAAAACAAATATTGGTTTTCAACTTCTGTTTTCTCTGTAATTATTAATCAATTTTCTATAAAAATTTTAACACTGATATCGAATCTTAAAAATATTCTTCTTTTATGAATTAATGGATTGTATTTCTTGAATCTAAGTAAAATTAATACTGAGTTACAAGTTTTTAATTTCAACACTCTTTTCATTCAACAGTAAATGGACTATTCAACTAGGGCAAGACCAGTATTATCAATGACTTTCATTTCTATAACACTTGTATCCTTTTACTACACAATTACCTTCTTCAAAAGTTGCTAACTGCACAATATATGTTTTCAAACTCAACAGAAGACAATTCTCTGAAAGTAGTTTAGTTCTTTGTTTGTTTGTTTGTTTTGGAATTTTGCTCAAAGCTACTCGAGGGCTATCTGTGCTAGCCGTCCCTAATTTAGCAGTGTAAGACTAGAGGGAAGGCAGCTAGTCATCACCACCCACCACCAACTCTTGGGCTACTCTTTTACCAACGAATAGTGGGATTGACCGTCACATTATAATGCCCCCACGGCTGGGAGGGCGAGCATGTTTGGCGCGACTCGGGCGCGAACCCGCGACCCTCAGATTACAAAGCGCATGCCTTAACACGCTAGGCCATGCCAGGTCGTTTAGTTCTTAAACAGTAAATAATCTCACAATAATCAATTTGAAAACACCATTCTTTATAACCTTACTTAGATTAAATTTACTGATTTAACTTTATGTATTAAAAATTACAAATACTCTATCTGCTTACATGCATACATCAGGTATGGATTCAAGAGATGGGGTTCAAACCCTCTCAAAATAATTAAATGCCCCTCAAAATTTATCAAGTGCCTTTTTGGTTTTCACCTTTTACAGTACAGTGTAATTCATCCAAAAAATGGCACTTCAGGAAGCACTTTTTACAATTGTGAAATGTCGTATTTTCAGCTTACCTACTGGGCTGGTCAACCATTGGGCCATGAAACCATCGTAATGGAAATGGTCTCCCTGGTATATTTGTAGTTGTCAGTTGTGTGTGTAACAATTTTGTTACACCATCATATCACTATAGACATAATGCATTTCATAAGTAATATGTAACCTTACTGTAATGGATAGTGTGTATATGTGTATCAATGTACATGTCTAAAATAATAACTACAGTGTGGCACCATCTATCTAATGGTACTACAAACACACATCTACAAAAAATTTGATACTTTGGGTATCCAAGAGTCAGACAATCAGAAAAATAACTGAAACAAGCATTCCTTTATCACAGAACACAAGTTTAAACATGAGTACTCTACTCAGAACAAGAACATGATTTTCACTAGGATTGTACTTCAGAGTTTGATTATATCTTTATTGTGGTCATTTGTACATATAGCAAAAGATGTTTTTGGTTTTAGTAAAGCATGCCACTTTTAATTTTTAAAAACCTTACACTCCACATCAATACAATCTAAACACATTTACCATGCAGTACTTTCCCCCAATTTTTTTTTAAATATTAACTTTTCTAATTTTTTTTCAATCATGTATGAATATTATGATTAGTACTATCCCAAACTGCCACTCTCAGAGCAGAAATTTTACTACTAATATTGATTTAGAAACTGAACCTTCATAGAAAATAATTGTCTTATTGCTACTTCTTATACAGTGGACTAATTCCAATTAGTGGGAGGACCAAGCAGGCTGTTTGGCAGAGACATAAAATTCTATGTAAATATATCATGTTTCCAAAGAAACTTTTAAATGAGAAATTATTTTTGTATTTTATCATTGTTTTATAGGTAATGATCTTGTTGATGATGTGGATTTTTTTTTTTTTTTGCTATTTGTTGATCTGGGTAATTTTTTAAATAATTCAAACACAGAGGTTTCAAATGCAGAAAACACATACAAAAGAACAGAGTTTCCATGGCTTATATACTTTCCAAATCTTGAAAAAATACTAAAAAATATTGTGTTCTATTACCCCCATAATGCCAGGAGAGTTAATTATAAAGCCATTTTCCAATTACAAAAGAGCCAAGGGGTGTGTTAATTGCATGTTAGTAAAGCACCACAAGTTGCAGTATCACAAAACTGTGCTCAAGTTTGAATTCTGAGTCTGTTATTAATTACCCAATTTTGAAAAGTAGCAAAGAGAGCTTTAAAATTAACAAACACATTTGTACCTCTGGCTCTCTAAACAATTGTAAAAGCTGTGTACTCAACCTTACAATTGCCATGTTGTGTAAAATTCATTAGGAACAGCCAATGAATGTTATCTGTTGAAATATTGTAGAATTGATGGTAACAGGCAGTTGCTGTCCATTCTACAAAGTTTCATCATGAATACTCTGCCTAAACAATTTATCAAAGAATGTTATCTGTGTTTTCGTAACTCACCAGAGAGACAGAAGTTACTATAGTGATTTTTATGAAATGCTAATTCAGTTAAGTCAAAGATACTGAAGCTCTGAAAATGTGATTGGTGGAAAGATCTCTCTGTTACAAAGTGTTATTAGAATCATACAAAGTAATCTGTTCTTGTCTTAATGGAATTCTATCCCTTGAAGACTTCCAAGACATATATGGTGACAGTGGTAATTGGAATTAGGATTGTGATACATATTTGAAAGTTCAAGGATTTATCCACACTTTGTGTTTATTCAATTTTATTGTTGAGTTCTTCAACATCAAGTAGTTTTTAGACACAACATGGTCTATGGCATATTATCTATAGCAGAGTTATCATGATATTTACCCTACTCATTCAATCATAAAAGTAAATATTTTCGAAATCCAGGAAGTGTGTAATAATAGACAAGACATTTTTTGTTGTCTATGCTGATGCTGTTAATTGAGCTGTCAGAAAAAAAGGTCAGATTCGGTTCAATGACTCAACTTGTTGATAAACAATGTCATTGGTCTAATATACGTAGTATTACTCCAAAATATTGTGATTCCACTCCTTGATCATATGATATCTGAAATAAACAAATGATTTCCTCATGACAGATAAAAACCTGTTTTGAAATATTCATTCTAATTATTGTTTCCATATCTCCAGTTCAATTAGTGGAAACATGTGAGAAATTGAATTTCTGGAAGGATGACTTACCTTTCCCTTTGTAATTAAAAGATGAGCTATATAAGTGGCAAAAATATTGAAAGACAGTTCTGATGCTTCAAAAAATCTAGATGATTGTTTTACACAAGATGTTGTTCATGGATTTACATTACCTGTCAGAATCACTGGTGCAGTACACTCATTCTCATGCCTAAGGTATACTAAAACATATTTACAATCTAAAATGAGTGACAAGAGATTTCCTGGCTTGTTGCTCATGAACATGCATCATTTCTTGACAAAGTTAACATCTTATAGGAATTTGTAAAAGTTCATAGGAGGTGTATATTTAAAGAGGATGTAATATATAATAGAAGTGTTAATTATAGTATTTGAACAAACTCTACCAGAATTTTGAGATGGAAATGTAGTAGGGCAATGAATGGGAACAGTTGCTCATACAACATTGTTTCTGCTACTAGTTTTAATAAGCAAAAGTATCTTTTGTATCCTTTCTTTATTTTATATCTCACTCTCAATATTAGATCTGCCTGTCTAAGTTGGTGTCTAGAAATGACTGTGTAACAGTGCTCTCCATAGTGGAAAAGTGCCACTTCAATGCCTGGACCTCTCTCCCTGAGAGCCTTGAGTAACAGGTACAGAATACATCCTAGTGGAAGAGATATACCTAAATCTGAAAGCCAGACAATAGGTCATTACAGGGAACTACAATTCTGGTTTTCCTCTGGTTTGAGTTACTCTTAACTCATGAAAACCAGCATTGAAAATTTTTGACACTGCTTTCTTTATAACTGGAATGTCTTGTGATTGTAATTAGGTGCACCTCAGCTCGAATGGGAAACTGTAGTACATGTAGGAATCCCCATTTGAGACATGAGGAGTTAGGGACCACCAAGGATGAGATGTCCCTACTATCATTTATTTATTTCTTCTGTAAGATAAGAACTGTGCTGAAGGTAAATGTAACAACATGGCTCCTTAAGTAGCTTATTATAAACAACTTATCTGACACATTATTTTCTTAAAATAATTCAAACATTTTTATTAATAATACAATAGCAACCATTACTCTCTAATTTCCATTTAGATTAATAAATAAGACAATACTTTAAAGATGTTACACATTTTGTACTGTGGAAATATAAACATTAAAAAAAGGCATTTTTTTATTAATAACGAATTATAATACATTAGAAATTTCCAAACATATAACAAATCACTATTCAGTATCACACACGTACATAAACAATACCAATATATATATAATATGAACAGTGTCAAACTAATCAAATTCTATTGCTTCATTTATGTGTGAATGTAATGTACAACACAGGTAGCACATTCCTACCCAAGAAGGTTAGTAATAAAATAGCATGAATCATTAAGTTGTTATTTCAATTATATTAATACAAATTCACTTTAAAAAACAATGACATTTTACTTTTCTTTTTAAATAGAAAACAATCTTGGTGATCTGCTAGAGAAAGTTGGGTAATCAGCAAATCAGAAATATACTCAGTTTTTAATTTTAAATACATTACTTCTTTATCACAGTTTATAATTTTATTTTGTTTTACAATATAAATATGTGGTCAACACTTTACTGATTATATTCTGAAAGTCTGAACATCAGATGTACACATTGAACAGTCACACAGAGATCCTTTTTTAACTCTTTCCTTGTTACATATATGGATAATTAACTTCCTCAATGAGAAGTTTGTTTTTAAATGCACAAAGAAATACATATGTTGTTAATAAAATGACTTATTTCTAACTTATTACTTGTTGATATTTATTTATACTGATAACTACCTGGAATATTCCAGAAATTATTATATTTCACACTATGAGAAGTTTTAAGTGTAATAATTATTTGTGCATTTATTTCCAAAGTTTGCAAAGTAATATACAACATTTATAATTTCTTATATCATGAAATTACTGATCTTATTGCTTACACATTCCTTAGAACATTTACTTAATGTCACATCTTTCAAGGCTGAAACAAAGGTTACATCGTGTGTCCCAAATATGGGTCTGTGACAGTACTTCAGGGTAGAACTGGATGATTAATGTGATGTGGTCAATTACCCATGAGCATTGATTACATTACTTAGTGTTACATAAAATAACTTTTTTCTGTAAATTATGATTTAAACTATTAATGTCATGAAAATAAAAAAAGTAATAAAAATAAGTGTTCATGGCTATTGTTTTTTTCAACTATCAAGTAACCAAAATATTGCCAGTAAAGTTTTCATTTCTTTTTATTAATTCAAGATAATTCAACTCAATCAATTAGTGTCACTAGTCGATTACCCATGGCACTGGTGTTCACTTGGGGTGCCAGCTATTGATTGGTAAGGATGACTGTGAATGGTGGCTATGAGCAATTTTCAGCCTTGTATAGTAATCTCTGTTGAATTTTTTTTTTTCCTTGTCCAAAGACAAAATCATGCCAAATACTTCATAAACATTGAATCTGTGTGTAACTTCTTCACCTTCGTTTTTCTTCACTATGCACAGCAAATTTAGCTGCCCAGTTTTTAACTGTATGTTCAAATGGAGAAAAATAAAGTTCTCCTTGATGGGAAACAGAAAAATCATGATCCATGATGCAAATCTACAAGCACACAGGATAAAAATTTTGTGAAGTTGAGGGTTGCACATCGCGTAATAAAAAGTTTTTCCAGTATCATACATATATGCAAGTGTTTCATTATTGTACAATAACTCATGAAAATAATAAACTAAATGAAATTACTAAAAGTTGCAAAAATTCTTTAATTTCCTTACAGTATAGGCCAATCATACATCCAACATTATGCTTTGATGTCTATTCTCCAAACTTTTAACACCTACAAAATGCAAAAGTTTTATAGTAATGTTATCTGTGGTAAAAACTACAAAACAGCTTAAAAAGAAAAGTGTATTAATTAAATGGGTGGACATTGTGAGATTTGAATGTTGTTCCAAATGTGACAGAATCCTTTGATTTGCAATATTTATTTAAATTTTATAAGTTGCTAGTTAAATTTAGTACATCTACCACATCTGAAGACAGCCCATTCCAATGGCTAACTACCCTGTTAGAAAAATAAAGCTGTATTAGCTGAAGATAACACCTACCCTGGCAAAAAATTATGATGCATAAACACTATCAATTCACTCAATAATCTTAAACCCTTCAATCAGATCACCTCTAGCTTTTCTTTTCTTACTTTTTTTAAAGAAAAAAACAAGTTTAAGGATATTAACCAACTCTTGTATGGCACCCTTTCAGTTCCAGGTATCATCTTAGTAGCCTTTCTCTGAAACTTTTTCAACAATTCAATGCCCTTCTAAGGTAAGGAGCCCAAGCTGAACACATTACTCCAGATGTGGTCTTATTAATGAATCAATAAAATGACGTTACAATCTCTTTAGATTTAAATTCAATATTTCTGTAGATGCAACTTCAATTCCTATTTATCCTGCTACTAGCCTGGATGGCTTAAGAGAGTGATAAACCAGAATACCAAATTATTTTCTCTCCATAATGCTGTTAAGGTCATTCCTATTAATATTATATTCATAATTCAAGTTGTGATATCCAATTACCTTCTATTTATTATAATTAAAAGCCACCTGTCTTTTATTTGTAAAACAGTAGCATCCTTTTCACAACCAGTAACACCAAAAACTTTAATTTAATTAACAAACTTAAACAATCTAATGACTATTCTTTCATCAATGTCACTAAAGTCTATCAGAAAAGAGCAAATGTCCTAACAATGAGCCCTAAAGGTATCTCCCACTCATGATATTAATCTAGTTTCACTGAACTTCATTTATTACAACCTTCTGATTCCTTCTATTTAGCTAGTTTTCTATCCAATTAGTCAAACTAACCCCAACTTCAAAGGTAATGTTGTTAACAAGTCCATCATGTATTACCTTCTGATATATGTCTGATAATCCAGATACATCAAACCTATACCTGTATTCTTATATACATAAGCAGTAACATCTTTAAAGAAAGTCAGAAGATTTGTCAGATAATAATTCTCCCTAATGTAGCGAAAACATGCTGACTATCCAACAAAATCTAACTTTTATTAAATGGTTTTTCAAAGCATCATTCACCAGACTTTTAAAAACTTTTCCCACCAGTTAAACTTACTAATAAACAGTATATGTCCAAAATAATTTTTCAATCTTGATACCATAATTGTAGCATATGAGAATACCGCATGTTTCAGATCCCTTTAGTTACTAAATAAATCTTTCAAAGTAGCAGGTTGCAGGTTTTGTTCTTAATATAGAAAGTTGATCCAAGAAACCATTAAACTTCTCTCACATTAATTATTCACAGGACTGAAAGAGCCACCAAGATTGCCATACATGCTCCTCACCTGAAATAACTGCTGTAGCATATGTTATAAATAATGACAGCGATCTTTCCTACTGGCAAGTCAGATAATGGCTTAAGGGTTTAACGCCATTTGTTTAAAATGAGTGTCCTCACTCATATGAGTAGCACATACATCTGGAGATGAGAGGTGCATGTGAAATCATATTTTCTCAGTTGAAGACATATTTTTGACAGCATTAGAATTGAAAAAGAACTGACACAAAGTTTTTCATGAGCTCCAGACATGATACACAAACCTATTACAAATATTCAGATCTAGATATAGCATGAATGTCTTAAGCTTCACTTTTCTTTAAATTATAACTTCAACACTTGTAAGTTTAAAGTGTACTGTTGAGAGAATACAAATAAATAAGGATGTAACATGGAGCATCTATCCAAGTATTAACTTCAGCTATGATTATATGAATAAAATTCTAAAGTTAAGGATGTAACATAAAGCACCTATCCAAGTATTAACTTCAGCTATGATTATGTGAATAAAGTTTATGAATTTGTGTATTATATGCATATTTATGTCCATTCCCCTTCTTGTAAGATTCAGTCAAAGTCAGAGAAATTTAAGCATTCATTCTTGATAAAGGTGTTTGGTTACATCTCCCCTTATTCAGTATTTCTTGTCCATTATATATTGAGGGTAATTTGAGAATACCATACAACCTAATTGTATTATTAAATCCATACTGTAAAATAACAAAGCTAAAAACTACTTGCTTTTTAAAAAATATACTTTATATGAAATACGTGCACAATATCAAACTGAATATTGTCACACAATTAACAATTTCAATGGCTGAAAAATGATTTATTTACACACAAGCTACCAGCAATCCAAATAACAATGAGAATCTTTATTAGTTTTAAATTTATTATGTTATGTTTAAGACTGATCAAGATGATTTGAAGCAGTGTAGTGACACTTAATACTAATCACCTCAATGACAGATATAAAAGACTATTTAGTGTAGGTAGTACTATTAATTTATTTTGTATTTGTAATTTGCTGATGTCAATGCTATTGAGTATTGTATTTGCAATAACTGATGTTGAGACTATGGAAATTTCTAGAAGGCATAAATGACAGATGTACAAATAGCAGATGAGAGAAAACAGAGTAAAAAGTAAAGCCCCATGAAAGAGAAGTTTGGTCAGAGAAAAGTTAGAAAATGTAAATTAACCATTGTGAGATTCAATGACCTAATGGTTGATATATTAGAGTGAAATTAATTGTTTGAAAGAGGTAAGAAGAATAATTTGTCTTGTTAAAGGGTGTTTTAAATCAAGTGAACCCACCTGTGTAGACTCTGACAAAATACAGATGATTATTGGAGGTACAATGAGCAGATAATCATTTGAAGTGCAAAAAGCAAATGATTACTGGAAATAATGCAGTAACTCACATAACAGCATAAGTGAATTATACATGAATATTATTGGGATAAAAATAGAGAAAAATAGTTTGGCTTGTTAACTGAATTTTAAAGCAATTGAATTGGCCTAAGTGGACTACATATACCATTAAAAAATAGTTTCTGACAGTCAAAGACCTAAGTTTGTAAAGTATTTTTGAACAAATGTTTTGAAAAAAGTTGCTTTTTCATCTTCTCAAACTAGCACTGTAAACAATTTCTTGCCAATAATCTGTTTGTTATACTGCTTTGATCAAACTAAATGCTTCATTTCTATTTTATATGTATATACATTGTTTTATATAGACAATTCAGTATTAAGATTAAGTTTTGCAATAACATGCACAGACCTGATATTGTTTCATATATATGACATGTATTTTAATGTGTTTTTTTTTCAGTTTGTGGATAACCAACAAAACATGCACTATACAGGGTTAGTAAACATTTAAAAATACCAATAGTGGTTCATAATAGAGATCAAACAGAAATTTACTCAAATATCTAATAAAATGTTTGAACAAAAACCACCTTTAAAAGTAGAATTATTCTTAGAACCTTCATTTTCAATACTTCACACCATCCAAACATTGATAATAAGGAAAACAAGTGATTTTTGTTAGACAAAATCAAAATTTGCCAATTTGTTCATATTATTATATATATGTTTTACAAGTCTATAGCATCAATCAGCTGGGTATTTTGCACCAAAACTAAGACAGATATACTGTATGAAATGCTGCAAATGTTCACGATCTATCTAAAAGTTGATTATTTTTCAATGAAAGGTGATTTACATGGTTATAAATATATAATAGATGCAATGTTGTTTTGAGTGGCTGCCTTTGTACTCAACACATTTTAAATGCATATTTACATGAAACCTCAGGCACAAGCCCTCTGGATCAGTAAATAATTAGTTTAAAAGACACAAAACTTTATTTAAAGCAATGTTTTAGAGACATTTGTTTTATCCGAAAAGGCTACTTTTCTAATGGTCAGATGTTATATGTGCTTAGTGGTGGTTGCATCTTATTCTAGGCATTGCTGTGCATTAACAATGCCAACATAAAAGATAATTAACAACTAAGAAATTAAAATCTATAAATAGTGATTGCAAAAAAAAAAAGCATATAAGGCTGATAATATACTGAGGCCACAAATCTTTATTATGACTTCATTAAAAAAATTATTGCAAGTAATGTCTTCAGTAGTATGGGTTTACACAGGAATTTTGCAAAAACTAAGAGAGTACTTTCAAACTTAACTTGATCTCCTTAATTTTTTTTTGTGCTGCAAAATTTTCTAAATCCTTCACTTTTCACCATAAAAAAATCCAGTGTTTTCCTAGCATGTGTGTTAGTTGGAAACTATAACTCATGCATTTGTTAGTGCATTAATTGGAAATTGCCTTTGTGGAATATTTCCAGTTTGTTAAATATCATTACTCAAATCACTATTGGTCATTGTTACTCAAGTTTGCTGTTTGTACGTGGACTTCTGCAATTGTATTTGAACACATTTTTTAACAATAGATGATTACCATAATATATTTGCCTACTCAGATGATAGTGGTGATTCCTTCTACCATTTCTTATACTTAGCTGAAATCATGAGTGTTTATTTAGTATTTATTACAACTGTATATAGTAGTATTTCATACAGCTATTGCTATTTTTAAGGTAGTTTGTGCTAAGGTAGCAGTTGTAAAATTGAGAGTACTGGAAACATGGAGCCAAAATAATGATTTGTAGCTTGAAATAAAAACCAAAAAACACTTTAAACACTACTTACAGCCTTGTATGTTTACTTTTGTTAAGAGTCCCAAGTTGTGGACTTGAAAATGTAATACTTGCATTTTAATTCAACTTGTTTCTGTACTTTCTAAATGATCCCTATTCTCCCTTATGTACCCCATTGAGACAGTGGCAAGTCTTCAGATTTACAATGCTAAAATCAGGGGTTTGATTCCACTTGGTGGACACAGCAGATAGCCAAATGTGGCTTTGTTTATAAGTTAATTATTGTTACTAAACTTGTATCATTAAGAAAGTGAATATGAGGCATTCATTATATATGAAAAAGGAAAACCATAAACTAAAATCTACAGAAAGAAAAAGGCTGTTTGTAACATAATAGTTCTACCTGAAATACTACCGTAAGAGAAGTGTTAACTTTTTACTGATAGTTATATGTACTTTCAAGCAAGACATTTTTTGAATCACATCATAAAAAGAAAATTTAACAAGTCTAATCCAACATATATTTCTGTATGTTGTGTGATCAAGAGAGGGAGAAGAGAAGAATGAAATTAGAATACATAAAAAAACATTGATGTATGCAGTTCAAGAAACAAAACTAAAACATAAAAGTTAGTAGTTTCAAAAATACTCCCAAATCGATACATCAAATAGGCATAAGAATACGACTGAACAAAATATTACCTTTCTCTAAAAGAACCAAAAGTCTTCAACACCATTTTAATATATTCTCCTCTAGTAATTGTAATTTCACTTAGCATTATGAAAATCAAGATTTTTGCCAACTGAAAAGCCTCATCAGGATTTTATTTTCTAAACTTTACAAAATACCTGTTAATATAACATGTACATTATTTCATATCTTATATTTTATGCTTTTAGTATTTTTTATTTGTTTGTTTAAAGGACAGTGAACTAATGATGTTGAAAGTTAACCATTTTGTATTTCTAGTTTTCTACCAACTCCATGTAATTTGTATGAAGTCACTACCAACTGTATGATAATGTAGTTGCTAATCATGCTTTTAAACCAATATGAAAAGTATAACTAATCTATGTATGATAAATAATTGGGTACCATGGTTTTTGTTCTCTGTTAATGAATTGCAATGTGTGAGGCAATCAACCTGTTTATTATATTGGTAGCAAAACAAAATACGAAGAAAAATAAATACTTGCTTCCATCATACTTTCTGCAGATAATAAACACACAAATATTGAACAACAAAGTTAACTTGAAGATGTCACATACCTCCAACTCAATACACATCCAGTGTTGAACTGATTGTAGAATGTGTTGTCTGAAGCACCCAAGTTGACATTCTTAATCATGGAAACTCTTCTATGTCTAACACATCTCTGACATAAACAGCATGTGGCTAGAACAAATCATGAGAGAAATAAAAATATTTAATGGAGGAGAGTTTAATACTGAGCTGCTAATCATGCTTTTAAACCAATATGAAAAATATATTTAACTGACAAAGACTGTGTATTGTAATTTGATACATAAATGTGGATGACACAGAACATGAGAAAACTCTTCTTATTTAGTAACATTTTGTGATTTTAGGATGTTTGTTCATATTCTGTTTGTTCTCAGTTTTCAGTTATATATAAGGGATGTTTATTCAAATTCTCTTTAATCTCAGTTTTAGTTATTTATAAGGTGTATTTGTTTAAGTCCTCTTGGATACTTATTTTCAGTTTATATGTAAAAAATGAAAAATAAATACTTATACTGTGTGAAAGCCAACTGAAATATTTTAATGCTAAAATTCACAGAAGCATTTAGCACATTTTAAGTATTATTGAAACAAAACAGTAAAAAACATGCATGTTTTCTATACAAAGTTAAACTGTAAAGAATGAAATATTACTGCTCTTATAACAGTTATCTTCACCACACAAACACTCACACCAGGTATGTAACAGCTTTGCATCTTTTCCAACTGATATAACGAAAGAATGGGTGCTGTTTCACCTCTTTGACACTGTGAAGTCCAATGTTACTTTTTGATCTTGGACCCTTTTTTTTCATCAGCTGTTTAAGAGTAATAATAACTCAATATTAAAAATTTTAAAAAGAATTTACTAAAAGATGTACTATTGAACACAATGACAATAACAAAAAAACAGTATGTATATATTTGTTTTTAGAACAAGAAAGAGCTAACATCAGAAGAGGTTATACTTATGCAGAATTCTACATTATACTCTACATGTGGGGCCAAATCCATTCATAGAACATGCTCATCCTTTTACCCATTGAGACACTATAATGTATTAGTCATTCCTCCTATTCATTGATAAAAAGTAGCTCAACATTTGGTGGTGGGTCTTGACAGTTCAAACTTATGGATGGCTGCAAATAGCCATAATGGCATCACCATAAACAAACAAACAAACCTCCTAGTTTTCTCCTTATTCATTATTAATGTTTTCAAATTCTGCTAGATTAAATTATAACCTAAAGTTTTATTTTAGAAAATAATATGCCACTGTTCTAATTTTTATGTTGCTTAATTTTAAATTTAAGCTGCTTTAAGAATGTACACAATATTAGGTATCTACTTTGCTTGAGCATTGATTTCCATAATAAATAAAATGTGTCGCCATTATTTGTTTCACTTGGTTATTTATGTGGTATCTGAGTAACTGCATGGATACAACACTTAAGAATCCAGCACTGTCATGCACCCACTTATGAACATGTAAAACAATCCTGAATCGTCTGGTTTGTTTTGGAAGGTCACACAAAGCTACTCGAGGGCTATCTGTACTACGAATAGCTTTAAAAATGCCCAATATCCTTATATCACTGTGTATGTGCTTGATGTTTGGGTATAGACAGGATGCACAATAGATGACGCTACTGACGACATATTAACTTAGTTAATCTGAAATAATGTTAAATTTGAACTATTTCGATATAACATGTAAAAAACATTATCTTGAAAATACAGATTTTAGAAAGTAACTGTTTAAAAACTGCTATTATTTAAATACTAGCCTACAAATTTCTGAAAATTTGTCTTACAATGGTTATTTTGGTTATTAAAATTTTGGGAAATGTGGCTTTGACCTATAAAAAACCAGAACAGACAAGTAAGGATCTGTGAGAAGATATATAAAACTGGAATATTGCTTCTCAACTCAACATATTAAAACTCTATATCCCTTTATGTTATATTTAAAACATAAAAAAAGAACTACCACTGTACCACTTGAACATTGCTTCTCAATTCATTTTGTTCATTATGTTCATTAATTGGCTATGAAACAACCTACTTACCAGAGTTGGTTTTAGCATTATAAACACTGAGAGATTAGACAGAGTACTGAACCCCCAATAGACCACTTTCGGACATTAACAAATTTATAAAAGTTGTGCTTCAGTTAACTAAACTAGAGTATCCGTATAAAATAGGCATACTTTTTCTTTTTGAGAACCATGTGTAATTTGTAATAGTTAAGGATGTATTATCAGTATAATCGATATGCTCCAATATGAATTTGTGTGACTACTTATTAAACACTGTGAATATGGATATTTTTCCACTTAAAGGTTGTACTACATAGTTGCTATTCTCCATAGAGCAAAAGCATTATCGGAGCAAATCCAAGAAATTAACAGTTTGGATCAAGAATATGTACAAAGTGAATGAGAAATTGGACGGAAAGTTACAATGTCGTAGACTTAAAGGATAGCAGAAAATGTTGAAATAAATAGTTTGAACTGAAAAAATGCCATGTGATATACAGAAACTGAGAAAGTGAATTTTGATATTTATGTCCATATATACTTTAACAATAAGAAACTGAAACTTTTGTGGTATTAAAATATGATATATAAATTACGTTTCATACCAATTTATTGATAATGATATATGTTGATAACATCAATAACGTAGTTTAAATTTCCAATGTACGTATATCACCATCTTTAACAGTTACATTTGAAATTTAAACTCGTAGCGAAAGTGTTTTAACGTTATTCTTAATGTTCTACAGAAAACCATTTTATTTTTATCTAGAATATTAATATACTGTAAATTCTCGCATGTCAGTACATAATAGTGTATAGGTTTCTCAATAAAGATTGATTTTGGAATATGCCTGTCTCTTGCCAATATGGATATTTCTTCTTATAGGTATTAGTCTTTGTTGTCATTTTAACCTTTA
The DNA here is from genome assembly GCF_004210375.1 of Tachypleus tridentatus. Classification (NCBI taxonomy): domain Eukaryota; kingdom Metazoa; phylum Arthropoda; class Merostomata; order Xiphosura; family Limulidae; genus Tachypleus; species Tachypleus tridentatus. The sequence goes on from NC_134826.1 coordinate 95,094,435, forward strand.
CATGGAAAAGGTTGTTGTAGTACTTTAACTTCCGATGGACTTTTTTACACTTCAAGGATACGTCTTTCGAATTCTTGTTCATGGAATGACGAATGTCATGAGAAACACATTTTCTCTGGTAGAGATTATGCTATTGTTTTCTGTATAGGGTCATATACCTTTTCAGTTTTATTCGAGTTCTTCACTTATGTTTTCTAAATAATTTTAAAATACTTCAGTGTTGAGATTTACTCAATATAAATCTTAATAATGTAATTTTATACAATTGCATGTTTTGATTTTAAATTGATTTCAGTGAACTCTGAATAAAAGCATTAGAGTATGTAAGTTTCTTAAGAGAAAAGTTTGAAACGTTTAAACGAAACCAAGCCAATATAAATCTTGTAACTTAAATACAAGTATACTTTTACCCGTTTTAACTGGTCATTATTTTTATTGTCGGTGTTAAATAAATTTCATATATCTTATCTTTAAGAGGTCATAGCTTAATTATATAAACATCGATGGAAGCTCTTCTTTCTTCTCAATTCCAAAGAAAGTATAACTTCATTTCATCAAAGAATAAAGTCTTAGCTTAGTGATATGTTGTTAAAAAGACAGTATTAATTTTTCCTTAAAACTTTTGAAAATCTTGCTTTATAATTTTATACTTGTTTTATGATACTGCAGTATGATAGGAAAATAAATGTTTTTATTTTGTTTATTTGTAATTAAGCACAAAACTACACAATGGGCTATCTGTGCTCTATTCACCACGGGTATCAAAACCCAGTTTATCGCATTATCAATTCGAATACTTACCACTATACTACTGGAGAGCGAAATATTTTTTTCTGAAACACGTTCGGGTTGAGTTTGCTAGATGTAATTACATCTTTCCGCACATGATCTTATCTGTTTTCCTTTCGCAGACAAGACCTCTCTTAGGGCAGTTTACATTAAACTTTACTGGCTTTCGTAACTGCAAAGAAATGTAAAACTTATTAAATAACCTATTCTGATTAATGATTTTAGTCTGCTAGATTATTTAATTTTTAGAGTAGAAAGTAGCATTTCATGTATTTCAGTAATAATAAAAAAATAAAATTGGGTATGGTTATTTTCTAATCAAAACAAAATTTACAGTTTTATAAAGTAAGAATTTTTTTGGAAAGCTTTAACAAAAACGTAGAAAGAAAATAATTAGTAATTGAAAGCAACAATTAAAATAGCATTTGCATTATTTCCTAAAAAGCAATTAACAAAGAACTAATTCCGAAGTTCCAAAAGAGGAAGTCATTTCAACGTCACGTATAATAATAAGATATTTTATTTTACAGGAACTGCATTATCTGTAGAAAGTTTATATCAGGTTCCAAAGACTTTCATGTGGTAGTTTTTGCTTTTATAGTGCAATAAAACAAAGGGGTGTATTAGAGTTGAAAAATAAAAATGTACTAGTAACTTGATCTCTTCTCAGTGATTCCTTGTATGAGGCCCGGCATGGCCAGGTGGGTTAAGGCGTGCAACTTGTAATCTGAGGGCCGCACCAAACATGCTCGCTTTTTCAGCCATGGGGGCGTTATAATGTGACGGTTAATCCCACTATTCGTTGGTAAAAGAGTAGCCCAAGTGTTGGCGGTGGGTGGTGATGACTAGCTGCCTTCCCTCTAGTCTTATACTGCTAAATTAGGAACGGCTAGCGCAGATAGCCCTCGAGTAGCTTTGTGCGAAATTCAAAAATAAAACAAACAAACAAGATTCCTTGTATGAAACCCTCCAGTGGCACAACGGTAAGTATGCGGGCTTATAACACTAAAAACTTGGTTTTGGTACTCGTGGTGAGCAGAGCACATATAGTCCATTATGTAGCTTTGTGCTTAATTCGAAACAACAGTTTTATTTGGAAAAATCATTATTTAGTCAAAGGACCTTAGAGAGCTTCGGTAGCTCTCCTCAGTGTGTGAAAAAATTAGAAGGGACTACTTGTTAGTTGAAACATCAAACCCTAAGGACAATGAACATCTACTGGCTTCTAAAGATCTTGTAAACATATCTATTGAGATCATACTTATAACAACCTAGACTTCTCTATGGGAGTTATTACTCCAGCAGACCTATACAATGTCCTAGAGCTAGAAGCCCCTATAAAATTACAGTACAAATATATTTACAATCATAAGAACTAGAAATATAAGCAATACATTGTACTTAAACTCAACTTTTTTCACCACACCATTTTGCTGTTGCCGTAACTATAATAATTCAGTTGTTCCATGCAATTAGATATCATAAATTCAATCAGAGGTCTCAACTGCTAATAGTTTGGCATTCAAATACTTTCTGTATGGAGTCTTTACCAGTGTATCTTGTGGTGACAAGAGTAATGACTGTAATTAGGCGTCGGTATCAATGTTTTGATTCTATTTGCTTGTGATTATGCTTAAAATGAAAGAACATAACGCTCTATTGACTCATGTGGGTGCATTTTGAACAAATCTTTATATACTTTCATGTTTCTCCATCCCGAATTTCAATGAACACTCAGCCGTAGCCCCTTGAGATCCCAACGACGGTATTGTTTTGTGATAGAAACACCACTCGTTGGAATTACTCTATACTGACTAGTCTTCCATCATCACAATTAAGGCGAGAAAGATTCGAACACTAAACAATGGTAATATACAAATTAAAATTACTACCAACCAAAACTTCAAAGGTAAAATTGATCACTTAATTCAGTGGAACATTTCACGGTTTGCTGTTTTGTTTGAATAACCTCAAAGCATTGTTCGATTTCTAATATCCCATTTGTATCTGTGTACAATAAACGTTAAATAGAACTACTGGTATCATTTCTTTTTTGGCAGTTATCATTAATAAAGAAAGACAAGTTATGTGATGAACATGTTCACAGAAGAGTGGTTCTTGTCAGCTGTCATACTCCTCTTCGGTCATATCACTGACCATACTATTAAAGGACATTGCTACAAATTTCTTTATTTTGGCCACCTCACACATACTGTCACCAGAAAAGAATATTTTAATCAGACTGCTTTTGGTAATATAGTCTAGTTTCTGAGTTGCCATCTTAGCATACTTAAGTGGATGTGGACAACTTTGGGTTGTGTTGATTCAAGTGAGAAAGATATGTTTGTAATATCTCATCTGTAATATATAAGATATAACACATTTTCATGCTCTGAGTCAGACGTTTTTTGTCATTGCTCTGATACTTTGTCTCTCTTTTTCTCCCCTTCTTTTACTTGGAAAGTGAACTATAGTTCGAGTGGTAGTGAATGACTATTTTCTATTATTCCGAGAAACCTTATTCACTCTCAATGCTATACGAGTCATTTACCTTGACGGAAATTGGAGAAATCTTATTGGTCTTCCTCGACCACTGTTTTGGAGCTTGGCCTTGCCATTCTCAACTCTTCACCTGTCAACTGTTATATAGAAATAGTAACAAACTGCATTGTCCAGAATGCTATACCTACAATCCCAAAGACCCTGGGAGTGTTCCAAAATATATTTCTTCATAGTGGACCCTTAACTACCCAAAGACATATTAGGCTAAAAAAAATGTGGCATCTTCTGCAAATACTTTACTATTAACAGTTTTGTAACATTTCAGAAATCCCAGCTAAAGAGTACCTAAGAGATGGGTTATTTACAAGGACTGGCTAACATCATTAGAGTACGTTTCTATTGTTCTATCACTTCCATGTATTCCATTGCGTTCTTAAAGAAACGTAAAGGCACAAGCAAAAGAAATGTATCTTTCTTTCCAACATATTTTCTTTTCGATTACAATAGACCATTTACTTTGATAGAACTCAAACTGACTTTAAATTGGTCTAGAATTACATCTAGGCTGAATTATTGTCAATACAAGGTGCTAACCCGTTGTTCTTCTGCTTGCTTATACCATCCTTTGATTCTTTTCAAATGTAGGGAGAGATCTCTTATGGACTAATTGGGTAAGCTTTCTTCAATAGAAAACATATTGTGTGTGTTTTTTTCTTATAGCAAAGCCACATCGGGCTATCTGCTGAGTCTACCGAAGGAAATCGAAACCCTGTTTTTAGCGTTGTCACTCAGTAGACTTACCGCTGTACCAGCAGGAGACAGAACATACTGTTTTTTATTCTTTTTCTATAACTTGTAACAGAATACTTAATTATAGTTCATGTGGGATAAATGCTATCTCAACCCTTCTTACAGGAGCATGGAATACCTTAAAACTGTGTTTAACATTATTTTCCTTTTAACATTAAGATGATTGACATTACTTAGTAACTCCCTCTAACAGCTGTGGACGTCCTTTTAAAATAAATTTACTTTTATTCCGCATATAAAGCAGCTTAACGATAAGTGAATAAAAGAGCTAAACATGCTTTAATCTGTCTTCTACCTATTTTGAAGTGGATAAATGTCCCATGTTGCATTTTATTTTGAATTTTGGCAATCTATACTGTATTAGGGATCTCTTTCTTCCAATGAGACAGCAGTAAATCTATGGATTTAAACGCTAAAGTTCGGAGTTTGATTTCCCGTGGTGAACATTGCAGGTAGCTCAATATGGATTTGCTATAAAAACAAATACAAAATCCTACTATGGAACCTTAGACTATGTTTTAAGCAAATATTTTGCATTTAAATGTTGTAACCTTTCTGTTATCAAGAGTTTTGGCTCTGCACTTGGATTTTCCACACTTCTCTCCTTCAGAGTTTGTAGATAAAGTCCTGTGAATATACACCTCATATTTAACATTTGCAACTTTACTTGCGGTATGCTAATAAATTGTGATCATCACATTATCTCACATGGCAATATATTTTCATGCTTCATTTGTTTGTGCTATTTGCAAATAGATGATCTGTTATCCTTAGTTTTTGTCTTAGCACAATTATGTGAAATGGGTCTAAATTGGATAGAGTTGTAGATTCCGATTTTTAGCCCATTTCCCCAAGCTTATTGCCATCTTCTAACGTGTATTTAACTGATTCGTCTGAAAAACTTGGAAATTTCTGAGTGAACATTCTTATTTCTATTTACTGGAGATCTCTGATGCCAATATTCCACACCAGTCTTTATTGATGGTTCAGCATAATGGGAGTCTGTGGGCTCTGTAAGATTTATTGTGACTCTAATTTCTCACAAAAATTCCTCCTCTGATTTTTTTTATCACAGCAGGCTATATGTAATCTTACTAGTTCGTGATTGCATTCAAGCTAACCATTATCATCACTGTGTTTTCTATACAAACTTGCTTAGCTGCTTTAAAGACATCGGACAGTTAAAAAACACAATAAGTCTGTATTTATATTTAAGCGCTGTAGAAATATAAGTTGAAAACTAAGAAAAGTAATTTTTCGATAATTTGCCCTCATTTAGGTCCTGCAAGCTTTCAAAGTTAATATCTCAGACGACCCTCGTGTGGCTTTGAGCGAAATTCAACTCAAACAAACAATCAAAGTTAGTTCAACAACTAGCCTTTACAATTACTCAGTTTAAAAAACTAAACCAGAAACAATGACATCGCTCAAGGTAATGTGTGTGTGTTTTTTTATAGAAAAGCCACATCAAGCTATCTGCCGAGTCCACTGAAGGGAATCGAAAACCTGATTTTAGCGTTTTAAATCCGGAGGCTTACCGCTATACTAACGGGGTACCACTCAAGGTAAACAAGGCCAGTCGTGGTTGATTTCCTCTCTGTGCATGGAAAACTGTTAGTTTATTCTGTGGGAACAATTTGTTTTTGTTTTGTTTGGACAAATTTCATTTGACATACGTTGTGAATATAGTTATTTGTGGGTAAACAACTGTGGTTTTTCGCTATGCTGTTTATGGATATGGGAATATTTCCAAAGAAAGAAGAGGTATCTCTGTACGAATTTTCATCTAATTTTGTTTTGGAATTTTGCACAAAACTACACGAGGGCTATCTGTGCTAGTCGTCCCTTATTTGACAGTGTAAGACTAGAGGTAAAGCAGCTAGTCATCACCAACTCTTTGGGTACTCTTTTAGCAACGAATAGTGGGATTGGCTGTTACTTTATAACGTCTTCACAGCTGAAAGGACAAACATGCTTGGTGTGACGGGGATTAGAACCCGCGACCATCATATTACAAGTCAAGTGTCTTAACCACTTGGCTATGTCGAACTATTTCACCCCAGTCAATCAGAAAACCGCACATTACCTGAACAAAGTTTGTTTTAAGAACACGTGATAAATGGACTCTGTCGAAATGTCGCTGCCATGTATGTAGTAAACACTTTTTTTTTGGCATTAGACTTCGAAAATAAACAACAAGTTGTTATGGCGTTTGAAAAAAACAACAACAAACAAACAACATAAACAACAAAAAACTGGTGCTAAAGAAGGATGCAGCGCCCAGTGTGTATCCGAAGTTCGATCCATCAAGCACAGTGAGTAGCAGCCAGGTTCATGCCAGTGGCACATGACGTTCTTGTTCACAGACCAGTAACAGCGATGTCTGTCGTGTCCAATTTAGCTAATGTTTTAAGCACAATGTAGAATTGTCAACAACGATTCATGTCTTATAAACACACTAGTAGATATGCTGAAACACAACTTTTGTTTGAAATTTCACTTTTAGCTATTATTTACCAAATTAAATTGCACAGACAAACAATTGGCTGTTCATTTTGTATATTTTTATGATTACAGTGTGTATGTTTGTGTGTGTTTTCTTATAGCAAAACCACATCGGGCTATCTGCTGAGTCCACCGAGAAGAATCGAGCCCCTGATTTTAGCGTTGTGAATCTGTAGACTTACCGCTGCTTATGCTTATAGCACAATTTTTATGAAACTTCGCTAGAGATATAAATTAGCAACACAATAAGTGCTAGATTTACCACATCAATTATCAAAATATTATCCCAGTTTTTATTTTTTAGCCCTAATGTACACAAATCGAAACATGTGCAGAATATAGTAACTGGGGTTTATCAGCAGATCTAAATCTGGATATAGATTTATCATATGAAAAACAACATATTGACTAGAATTTACTCATAGCTTTACTATATTATTGCCGTATATGACCACACTAACGACTCTAAATTTCGTCTTCTCTTAACATATAACTATTGAAACAATGTCATACCAAGAAAAATCAGACAACTGCCAGTCCTCGTCAGTTTCGGCCAACATGTCAGTATTAGACACACTATCGTCTGCAAACTTTCGTTAAAACATTTACTGTGCGATTGACATATTTCATCTGTCTATTCTTCCCCTCCTATCGCAATTTTTGTTTACCTTATGTGACGTAGGTTTGCCCGCCCAGTTCAACATATGGCGATTTCCAAGATTTTCTTAAAGTTAGCCAACCGTGAACAAATATAGCTCTAAGCCTCAGTATTTTGTGACTTTTTTAATTGTATTACTTTTAGTGTGATACAGCATACACATCCAAGCACGAAAAACACAGATAGCTCTCGTGTAGCTTTGCTTGAAATTCAGAAAGTCTTCAGTGATCTAGAATTGTTTAACACAGATAGCTCTCGTGTAGCTTTGCTTGAAATTCAGCAAGTCTTCAGTGATCTAGAATTGTTTAACACAGATAGCTCTCGTGTAGCTTTGCTTGAAATTCAGAAAGTCTTCAGTGATCTAGAATTGTTTAACACAGATAGCTCTCGTGTAGCTTTGCTTGAAATTCAGCAAGTCTTCAGTGATCTAGAATTGTTTAACACAGATAGCTCTCGTGTAGCTTTGCTTGAAATTCAGCAAGTCTTCAGTGATCTAGAATTGTTTAACACAGATAGCTCTCGTGTAGCTTTGCTTGAAATTCAGAAAGTCTTCAGTGATCTAGAATTGTTTAACACAGATAGCTCTCGTGTAGCTTTGCTTGAAATTCAGCAAGTCTTCAGTGATCTAGAATTGTTTAACACAGATAGCTCTCGTGTAGCTTTGCTTGAAATTCAGAAAGTCTTCAGTGATCTAGAATTGTTTAACACAGATAGCTCTCGTGTAGCTTTGCTTGAAATTCAGAAACAAACAAAACAAATATTTATTATATTGCCTTTTCAGATGTACCTGACTAACATCATAGAAGTTATAATGATGTGTCACATGTGCATTCATGTTACCATATACAAGAATGTAAAACTTAGCTTTACCTGTCTTGACTGTGTGTTAGTGAATTAGTGTCTTGTAAAAACAGTAAAATTTCAGTTTTAATACATAATGTATACGCATGTACACTATTACCAAGGCTTACTGAATGGTTCACCCTGGTATGGTGTACTGGCACCATTTATAATATTGCGAAATGGAGGGAAAGGTGACAAAGCTTGGAAGAATGTGTAACTTTTGCTCTTTAAACAAGTATTTTGTTCACAAGAAGACCAAAGATACATCAAACTAGAAGTTTACAAATGACAAAGTTTAAAGGAGTGTTTTTTAATCGTGTATATGTGATCATCAATGCAGCATGAGATGTAAAGCACTAGATATGATCAGTATGCCATTAATGATCAGTGATGGCCAGTATCAGTCGATGTACAGTAGCGGGCATGATACAGGTTTCAAATTGGCAGGTTTCAATTAATGCAAGAAACTAGTTCTTTGTAAAACAGGTGAGAGCTGGCCTGAGTGGACGCAATAGACATAATACTGCATTCAAAGAGGCTGCTTGGGATCGGAAAACAGGTAACGACAAGCTAAGTTGACTGGTATGGGGTTCTGGATTGTACATTCGTTTAAGTAAAATACATCTTAAAGTGAATGAAGACGATTGACGTCATTAATCACACACCGCTTTCTCAGCCAAGATGAAAACATGAGGGACATAACGCTGCAGTAGAATTGTTGTCTGAAACTGAAAAAGAGATAATTGAAAATGTATGTTTGGAAGCATTGTCTCGCAAAAAAGTAATTATCACAATAATGTTTCGCACAGCATATAAGGTAGCAACATAAAGCTAATCATTTATTAATTTTGAATCTGACTTAATTTACAAGAAGTAAATGGAATCGACAGGGACCATATTCTACACTCGACGAAAACACGTATTAACATTTTAAATTATATTATTGATGAAATGAGAAAAATACTAAGTAATATAGTTACTAAATCAAAAAATAGAATTTCACTGATAATTGACGAGTCAACTTCTTTGAGTAAAAGATCTACTTTAATAGTATATGTTCGAACCTTTATCCTGGATAATGGAGTGAACTCGCTGGTAACTATAGTTTTGTACTTGACCAAAGTTGAAAATGCCACTGGAAAAGGAATATATTTTTTTATTCTTCATGCTATATATTATTGTCATCAGTCTTACAAAAGTAATAGAGACTACCTGAAAGATTATCTACTTTATGTAGCATGTGATTGTGCAACTGTAATGTTGTGGAGTGAAAGTAGAGTTAAGAAACTAATGATAGACAAATCTGCTTCTGTGATTGTGTGTAACTGTACTAATCACAGATTAGAACTGTCTGTCGGTGACACTGTAATCTCAGTCATTGGATCAACAGATTTTAAGTGTTTATTGACAAACTTTATGTCTTGTATCACGCGTTGCCTACTAATAGCAGAGAACTGAAAGTGTGTACGAAGATTTAAGATTCAACTTTGGAAAAAATTGGCTGAATTTTAAGCACCCAGTGGGTGGTATCTAGTTTTCGGTCAGTCGCAGCTGTTTAGGGAAACCATGAAGCTACATTTTGAAGTAAAGCATGATTCAGCAAAAGACAAAAAAGAGCAATGTCCATGTAAGTTCTTACACTGAAAAACTGCAAGCACAGAATGTCCATTGGATCTGGGATTGATGTGTGATGGTTTCCAAGAATGATCTGAATTGAGTTTGGACTAGAAAAGCGCGATATGGACTTGAACAAGACAGATCACAAAATACAAGCTCTTGCACAAAGTTTCGAAGAAAGACGAAAGATTCCAGGTCCATGTTATCAAAATGCTGCTACGGCCACCAAAAATCTCCATTTCCAGGAAGCTTCACTTCGCAACAAAGATTGCAAAAAGGAACCTCCAATTAACCATGAGACTTTTTACAGAACCTTGAAAAAATCGATCGAAAATTTGTTGTTCGATAAAGATGGCAATAAAGCACAGTACACACCCGTGTTTAATAACGAAACATTAACCCGAAGACGTTGAAGCTCATTTAACATTCTGCGAGATGAAGGTCAGAAAATTATCAATAAGACTTCAGCTAAATGAAAAAGATATTCATTGATTTCGTTAGTATTTGATCAAAAAGTTGGTTCTGTAAAAAATGAAGCATTTGAAACATGCTCTGAGTACTATTCCCATTTCTTCTAATGAATGTGAACGAAGGTTTTCGCTGAAGAATTTGATTGATATTCCAATCATTGCTTTGTTGATGGAAAAAAAAGTTTTGTCACTTTTGTTTATTAAACTTGTTGGACCATCCCTTTCACGCTTTGGTCCTGAAAAAATACTTAGTCACATTTTTTTCTAAAAAAGTCATTCAGCAGTAAACACGAAAACCAAGAAGCAAACTCTGGATGCTGCATCAGATAAGAATATAATGGAAATTTGCAATTTTCTGAAGAAAAAGAAGATCATTTAGTTGTTTTTATTTGTTTTTATTTCTTATATGTATGAGTACCAGCATCTTTTGTTTTACAAAAAAGACGCTGACTATTACTATTTAAAATAATTCTTCAGTTTCAATTATTTTTCTTAAAACATAGAACAGTAAATGAAGAATTATAATAAATAATTATCTTTTCTACTTAAAAACTTTGAATTCTTTTACTGCTTCCCATAAGTTCTGAGCTTTGTCAAATTTCACATGTCGACGATGTAAAACAAAATATTTTTTAGGTTATATATATTTATATATACATGTTGAAATAACCAAAAATTATAAATTACTATGTCAATACCATAGAATTTCAATATAATTTATCAAGCTTAGTAACTATGCTGCATATCTGGGTCTATAAAAAGAGAAAACAAACTATAGTTCCCCCAATGCCACAGCAATATGTCTGCGGAGTTACAACGCCAGAACACGGGTTTTGAAACCCATGGTAGGCGTAGAACAGATAGCCCATTGTGTGGACTTATGTTTAACTACAAACAAACAAACAAAAATAAAATAAAAATTCAAGGCAAAAGCTCAGTTATTCACACGCCGTATACAGAAGTAGGTGTACGTAAGCAAGTATTTTCAAAAATGGAAAGATGTGGGTAAGGTCACCGTGTATGATTAATTACATTTAGATATATCACAGTGAATAAAAGAGATAGGAGATTCTCATTTTACATTCTAGCTTGTCAATAGTGATAAGTTGAGTTCCTAATTCATAAGAAACTATTAACTCTGTATTTGGGCATCACAAACATCTAATCTGAACCAATGCTGCATTCAGCATAGTACGTGACACACAAAATTGATACTTAGTTGTGTTTTTGTGATATTTATTGCTCAGGCATTTGTGAATCAAATTGTGGCTACACATGGGATACCACAGTATCTATTGACAGATTGACGTACAAACTTTATTTCTCAGCTAGTGAAATAAATTCAAAGTACATTAGGTGTACAGAAAACCGAAACCAATGGTCTAGTAGAAATATTTAACAGAACTCTGTTGAATATGATCTTTCAGTGTTGTGAAAATATAAGAAATCGTGGGATTAGCAAGTTCCTTTTTTACTGTAGCTTACAAAAGTGCTGAGAACTGTTATTTCTGTTACATGGTAGAGATGTATTGCTAGTTATACAAGCGATATTAGACTCCAGAAAAATTAATTTTGCAATAGATGAAGACTACAAGGCTGAAATGATGCAGGGAATGTAAACAGCCTTTGAAATAACTAATGAACATTTGACTGAAGCTTCTAAACAAAAAGAAAAGTAAATTAGAAAGCACGGACCAGTGAAACAAAATTAACCGACAAAATTCTATTATACGCACCTAAGGTTAAGAAAGGAGAGGACGATTTATGGTAATTAAACAAACGAGCCCAAGTAACTTCGAGATTCAAGAAATATACATTAAACTTAAACAAAAGTACTTGTTAATAGATTAAACTTTGCAAGAAATTCTTATTCATGTCAATATGAACAATTAACAGGAGAAACTAAAGTAAAGAAACAAGGTAAGGACTTACAAAAAGAAACCGAAGACATCAATGTGGCCCGGCATGACCATGTGGTTAGGACATTTGACTTGCAATCTGAGGGTCATAGGTTTGAATCCCGGTCTCATTAAACATGCTCGCCCTTTCAGCCGTGGAGTCATTATAGTGGCTATGGATGGTGATGACTAGCTGCCTTTCTTCTTGTCATTCACTGCTAAATTAGAGATGGCGAACGCAGATAGCCCTCGTGTTGTTTTTAGCGAAATTCAAAAACAAACTTGAACACCAGCGAGACTGAAATAACCTCCTGATGATGGAGAAGTCATGGAGGTGGAAAACCTTACACCATAAGAATCAATAGAGCGACTAAGATTTGATGCTTAAGTTATTACACACACACAACTAAAAGTAATCTTCTGAAATTAATTAACAATGATTCAGATAAAATGAAAACTATTGTATTAGAAGGATTCACCAATATGATACATTATCTGAAGAGATATTATTAGAGTAAGGTTGTATATACTGATTTATATAATTTGTTTCTAATAATACACTATGATATTATTATGCAGTCTCATAGTATACCTATTCATAGGCATACCAAAATCCTTGTGGCCAGTTAGAATTTATGGAACCAGCCAATTTGTGCCAAAGTTTGAGACAGAACTATTAAGAATTTTACAGAAAAGGAAATGAAAAAGCTAATATAGCAACTCAAATAACTCAACTGCCTTGCATCAACATGGAAACATTTGGGTGCCCAGCATATGATAGTCTGCTATGGGAACGAGTGATTTGCAACTATCATTCTCAATACACACTAATATTGTACTGTAAGTACAGTGGAGCGCCGTTAAGCCGCGGTATTTGGGGGGTCAACCTGCTTAACCGCGGCTTAAACCTTTGTGACTGTAAAGCCAAAGTCGCCAACAGTTCTGCCGAGGAGCCTCATCCGGGCCATTGCGTAATCATTATATCGGATTATCGAATTAAAAATAATACTTTATATATTGATCACTTTTTTTCACGGATTTACCGCGGATTAACTTTAATGTATGGAGAGGTGTGATTCGGTAACAATGGCAGTCTCCATAAAGCTGACATAGAGAGCGGATAAGGTAGATTAACGGTCGATTTCTATTGTATTATATTTTATTTATTTCCCAAATTAAAGCAAATCCTTTTTAAATATACCCTTGAAGTTATAAAGCCAGGATTAAATTCGTAAGCCGCGTTTTTACACGTTCTTAAATTAGCGGTGAGCCGCGATAATCCTCGCTCACATCGCTCAAAAGACTTGCTACAGCGGCTTAAGCGATTTCGCGGTTTACTGGTCCACGGCTTAATGGCGCTCCACTGTACCATGTGAGCATGATGTATATAGATAAGGGAATGCAGTACTCCAAGGTTTAAAAACATATCTTAAAATGTAAGAACTCAATGTTTGGTAGAAGAAATGTATAGATAACCAATATATAACCAATAAATAATCAGTATATGCTAAATATGTTTAGTATTACATTTCATTTATTTGTGCTCGCGGTTGCTTTAGTATTATGGTATTATTTTGACATCTAATCATGTTATTATTTGTATATCATATATTACATATACTTTTTCGTTGTTTAGCTTTGATTTCTTATGCGTTTTGCATAAAAATAATGAAACATACATAATATATGCTTTCTGTAGGAAATTTTATTTATTTTTACTGTAGTTTAATGTATACCTGATATGATGTTATTTGAAAAAGTAAAGAAGTACTTTTAATTCATACGAATTAAAAATAGTAATAATTAATATCGTAAAAAGATATCATAATAATCAGTTTTAAGGTAATTCAGAGTAAAGAATTGTTAGACGCCATGACGGAGGTACATACAGGAGGTTGTGTGATGAAATTTTTATAAAAAAGAAAATTTTTCTTAAGGAGAGTAGATTGAAATATTTGTTCGATTCAAATGCTAAGTATATTAAATAGTTAAAATTTTTCAAGAAGTACTCATATTTTATACATACCGTATAGTATAGGTAACTAAGAGATTAAAGGGTTTGTTTTGAATTTCGCGCAAAGCTATACGAGGACTATCTGCGCTAGCCTTCCCTAATTTAGCAGTGTAAGACTAGAGAGAAGGCAGCTAGTCATCTCCACCCACCGCCAACTCTTGGGCTACTTTTTTACCAAAGAATAGTGGGATTGACCGTAACATTTTGACGCCCCCACGGCTGAAAGGACGAGCATGTTTGGTGTGACTGGGATCTTCTGATTACGAGTCGATTGCCTTAACCACCTGGCCATGCTGGGCCAGAAATTAAAGAATATTATAAAAACATGGACATTGACTAGCGAGTCACAGTACCAAATGAAGGAGAGTCAAACTTGAATCCTATTGCATGTGTTAGCTAGAGATACATTCCAAATCTTGGCCTTAAAGATGCAAGAATTCACAGCTATGAATTCTAACATCAGACAGACGTGGTATTTTCAGGTAAAACCACAACTGTTTAGATAAAGCATGTGATGAAATGAGTCAGTCACAGAAGACAGTTAATGGGATGGTGATGAAACCAATGAATTAATATTGGTGAAGAAATCTAAATCACACAGTTTGTCTCAATACTCTCTTAAGTCAGTCATCTTTGATAATCTTACCAAATATGTTACATAATGGACAGAAGTAAGTTTTGTAAGGACCAATGATAAATGGGTTTGGGTTACAGTCCGATAAAAAGTCAATTTGTACCAATCCAGTTAAAAGAACCACTTTCAAAGGTAGATTTGCTGAACTTCTTGAAGAATCGAAAAAACAGTAAAAATTGTGTAAGTAATTCCCTGTTTCTGACGTAAATACTCACTTGTTCCAGGGAATTGTTCTGACTCCATAAGGCTGAAGATACTTCAAATTTCCCAAGACGTTTGCCACACAAACTCTTTCTAAGAATGCTATTTCTGGTCTAATATAACAGTTTTCACCTAATAATCTTTAATGTATAATGTTTAGAGAGAGTAAAGTAGAATCGATTAACTGTACTAAGGATATCGTAGATTTGATAATATCATGACCGTGAAAGTTTCTCGTATTATTTTAATTGATAACTTAATTAATATTGTATCGTTGTTATCAAATATAATAGAAGATCATATTAAGGAGCGTCAAGGTTTCAAAAAGAATAATTCAATTACTTAGAAGTTGTGCTATCTCAAGACAACCTTGAGAGTTTTGATATAGATGAACTGTTCAATATTGAATAAATAAATAAACTGTTTGATTTGTCTTGTATTGTATCTGTGCAATTTTTTTATTTCACACATAAATTTCCTTTGTTGGTGGCTTGTGTGCTTCGTTCAGGACAGCATAACTTGGAATCCAAGTAAATTTCTTTGTATCGAATGTAAAGTTAAACTCAACAACTAAGCCCAACGTCTGGTCAGCGATTACAATTGATAGTATGCAACGTGTATTGCAGGTATCTGGAAGTAAAGTTATTCCATGTAACAACTGCAAATTTTTCAACTTTGCACTCGTGGTTATATTGAATACAAGTGAATTATCCCTTGAAAAGCAATTAACATCCTTTACACACTTCCATGTTATAAAATAAGAGCTAAGGCAAAATTAGTACGGCACTTGAACAGATGTTATTTAATTATAAACTAAAATTCCCAAGATTGTTTTACTATATATGTCACAAAAAAGATAACTGCTATTTTTTATCCTTCCATAAACATAGAGAACATATCTTTATTTAGGCATATTATGGAAATATTTCTCAGTTTCCTTGCAATAATTAGTTGGGATATTTGTGAAGAATGTGGAAAGTCATAAAATTATGCTGTTCATCTAACCTGCATATATTGTACACACCACAACAGTTTTGTTAATAAGTTAGACATATTTACTCCTGTTTCTCTGTCAAATTTATGTAAGTTAATATGAGATGGAGGTTTAACGCCATTGTATATGTGTAATGAAAATGATCAATAATGTAAGAAATCTAGGTTTGTGGGAAACTACTCGTACCACATTTTAACTATTTTATATAAGTTCAAAGTGTACTAAAATGGAACTTATACTTCTGTCTACATTTGACGTAAATATACTTTTCCATTTTTTACCATCCAGAGATTTTCAAATAGTGAATTCTGAAGCCATAAGTCTTGTTAATTACCCTAGTGATTTACAGTCTAAACCGTCAGAATAAAGATTTTGTGATTTTATTCTTTCACTTCTGTTTGCTTCTTTTCGTTGCTATTCGTTTTCATTATATTTTCTGCTTAAACTTTTCTTGATATGTTGTTTATAAATGTTTTACGAATACAGAAATTCCTGTTTGACATCGGTGTTCCTGAATAACAAATATATAATCTAACATAAGTGAAATATATGATATCCAGATAAAGCATCAGTAATAGAATGTAAGAAAATAAAATCAGAATATAGAGTAAAAATAGCTTGTTCCATATATGTGTGTGTATATATATTTGATATTGAAAAGTAGTTTACTTTCGTAGCATTGTATTTTTCTGTGGTGAATTAGTTCTTTTTTTCTCAAATCCTTTAATATTTATTGAACTTCATCACATTAAGACTTACGTTGCGTTGTTTGAACGATTGTTGTTCCCCTGTGAAACAGCAGTAAGTTTACAGACTAATAACACTCAAATCTGGAGTTCAATTTCCCATTGTGGACATGGCAGATAACACAATGTAGCTTTGCTCTGAAACAGCCAATCAAACAACTATTAACGTTTGCACTTATTCCTGGCAAGAGAAGGGTTGACTAGTTGTTTTTATGTAGGTGATAAAATTTGTATTGTAGTGGTTTGACATTTTTTTTTTTTTCGTTTATATATTTAATAAATTGCTTTTTGTATGACCATATCTGTAGCGGCGTTTTGTTTGGTCCATAAAAAGGTGCATTTTTCTAAATATAAATCAATGACGTAAAGGTTAAACCACATTTTCGAAAAAATAACAATGGGATAATAATGTAAAACATAATAAACAAATAAATTGCTTGTTTGTTTTTAAATTTCGCACAAAGCTTCATGAGAGCTATTGGCGCTAGCCGTTCCTAATTTAGCAGTGTAAGACTAGAGGGAAGACAGCTATTCATCACCACCCACCAACCAACAACTCTGAGGTTACTTTTTTACCAACGACCGTTACATTATAATTCCCCCACGGCTGAAAGGGAGAGCATGTTTGGCGTGATAGGGATTTGAACCCGCGACCTTCGGATTACGAAGCATGTGCCTTAACCACCTGGCCATGCCGGGCCGCAAATAAAGTGAGAGCAAAGCATTGTTCTTTTTGAGCCAGTGGAATAACTATAAAAAAATTGTGATAATTTTGTCTTTGAGATACGTCACATAAATGGGCTGAACTTCAACCAATACTCAGTACTGGGACTTGTTTCATTTTTGTCCAAATTGCAATGCCTTGTATTGAACTGTTAGAAAGAATATATTCACGACTCGCAGAATCTAAGCAATTATTATTTACTGATTAAGAAGTTATCAGGCAGGATCACATACAAAAGTTGTAATGATATTTAAACGAGACCCCAAAACCGGGCATTTCCGAATAGGTTGTTTAGAATTTAGTGCAAAGCTACACTAAGGCTAGCTGCGCTAGCCGTCCCTTATTTAGTAGTTTAAGACTAAAGGGAAGTCAATCATTACCACCTACCATCAACTCTTGGGCTACTCTTCTACCAATGAATAGTGGGATTAATTGTCACGTCATAACATTCCCATAGCTGAAAGGGCGAGCATGTTTAATGTGATGGGAATTCGAACCCGCGATCCTCAAATTTCGAATAGGACGCCCTAACCATCTGGTCATGCCCGATCCTTTCCAATAGTTTGCTATCCTTCTTGTTGTAAAAAAAAAAAAATCTTCAAATGAATGCCCTCACCCCAGCGGCACAATAGTATGTTTGCGGACTTATATTACTAGAAAGAGGATTTCGGTACTCGTGGTGGGCAGAATATAGCTAGCTTTTATCATGATAATGATTAGAAATTATGTATAAAATAATCCAA
Source organism: Tachypleus tridentatus (assembly GCF_004210375.1). NCBI lineage: Eukaryota > Metazoa > Arthropoda > Merostomata > Xiphosura > Limulidae > Tachypleus > Tachypleus tridentatus. Next base: position 95,112,583 of record NC_134826.1, read on the forward strand.
AAATACTCCTTTTTGTTAGGTGATTTTTTGTGACCGGCACCCACCTTTCAGTACTAGCGCAGGTAATGCCTTTTAACCTTTCAACAGAATGGGAAGCAAAAGAAGAAAAAACATTTGAGGTATCTTTACAATTAAAAAAGTTATCAGTATACTTGTTTTTTTAGTTATTTTTTCGTTACGAGCATCAGAACAGTGGTTATATGTAAATATTTTATTTTTCGTAGTAAACTATATTATAAATTACATTTTGAGCAAGATTAATTGTGGTACACTTTTTTTTTTTTCTCATAGTTTTACATCTAGCGACACGACATAATTGTATATACTATCATACACAGATTGTAAGTGGGAGTGAACGTAACAGGTTTGAAGTGTAATAACCAAACATCTTTTGAAAGGAAAGGTATGTTACTGACTGTATAGTAAATTGTGTTTTAATAAATTGTATGAATAAAGATAATATAGCTTTTAACTATAGTTGGGATGTAACAGTACTAATAAACTAATTACTACCAGTAGGAGTATAGCGTGTCTCTTTCTCGTGTGGAGATAAAAATGGGGAGTTCGTAAGTTACACCTTTCCATCGCAATGATGCAAAACATTATTCTTTATCATTGCACTTCGACTTATGAGTACGGTATCAGACGTGTAAAATTTAATTAGTAACTGAAGTTATTTTGCGAGTCGATGGTCAGATTTCAAAAACAAAAAAGATTTCTTACAAGTTTGGATTAGAATTACACTCAGAATCTCGGAACAAGCTGTCTCTCAAAAATATAATTTATAGTTACAGCACTGGATGAGGTAGTTGAATGTAAAAAAGAAAAAAAAGGGATAGAATGGAACATTTGATCTATCGACGCTATTCCTGAATACACACATTCTTGACAAAAGTGAAAATAGAAACAGTCTATATTTTTCAGAAGTTTTTTTTTTAATTTCGTGCAAAGCTATATGAAGGCTATCTGCGCTAGCTGCCCCTGATTTAGCAGTATAAGACTAGAGGGAAGGCAGCTAGTGATCACCAACTCTTGGGCTATGTTTTTACCAATGATTACGAGTTGAACACCTTAACCCACCTGACCATGCTGGGGCTCAGAAGTTATTGATTCTCCATTTTGAACTACTGGTGTACTACTGCTGATAAGTCATTTCATAAGTTAAGCACTCTACACTTGAGCTGCACCTATCATTTTACAGATCTTAGATTTGTGTTATTTTAGTCTTAGCCTGTCAATGTTATTTTCAGAATACATCACAATGTAATTGGAGGCATTTCTTATCTCAGTTTCCTGCATAATTGTGTAAACTTCAGTAACCTGAATAAGAGCACTTATTCCTTCTTCAAGTAAAAATAACATAGAAGGTAAATTATTCTTGGAATCTTCCTTGTACTCAGAAGTTGTTCTTCTTGGACTTCTTTGCTTTATGTCAATATCAGTTTTAAGATAAAGAGGACAAAAATGTACTCATTATTCCATGTTATTTTAATGATCTGTCTAGTGATTTGTACAGGACTTGTAATTAATATTTTTATAAACATGCCATAAAATTCTAAGTTCTATTTATAGATTATTGCTTCAAAGACATGAGGTGAGTGGTTTATTTACCACAATGCCAGTATCATTTTCTTTATTCACTACTGAGCGAGTTCAAATGTATTAAACATATGATCAAAATTATTATAACCCAAATGAATTTCTTTAAGTGTATTATAAAGGTTATTTGTCAACTACCTGTCTGCTGCTTGATCCAAGTCATTCCATAACACATCAATATTCGTAATGCATTTTAAAATACTCAAAAGTTATATGCTGTTAGAAATTTGTAAGTATGCTCTATTAGTAGATGTAGAGAGAAAAAGTAAAGGTCAAAGTACTCACTTCTGTAGTACTCCACTAGTAATGAAGGTAAGTTTCACTTTGAATTATTCTAGTTAATTACCCAGTCCAGTTAACTAGTCTTTCCCCAGCCTCCACCCATGTAATTTGCTTAGCAAATATTTTTGTGTGACACCTTATGAAAGGTTTTTGAAAATATGGATATGTCACATCCATACTATTTCATTCACTCAAGGTAGATGCAACAGGATTGTGAGTGTCAGGGAGAAGACTTTGGAAATACAATCTTGGATATGGACAGATGGGTTTTAATGAAATGAATGGCATAGTCACAATAGCTGAAGGGGGTTCTTGTTACCCTTAAGTGTTATAATATTTTATTAAAGGATTAAATCCATTTTTTTTACAGATTCTTTTGAGAAACTGTAGAATTTTCTCTATTAAAGAAGACTGTCCTGTCAGTATTTATTCCCAATTTCTAAAGCTTCCTTACCACACTGTAAGTTAATTTAGTTAAGCTTAAGCTACTTTTAATGAATGAGAATATAAATCACCCTCACTCTGAATATTACCCTGCTTGTTACTATTGGCTGTTTTTGATAATCTTTCATTTAAGTCTTAGATTCTGCTTGGTAATCTATTTCTGCATTTAGCTTAAGATGTTACTCCTGAAAGAACCACACATCTCGTTCTATTCTTAAGCATCTGAAGTTTGTGTTTTTTAAATAGCTCTTCTGATTTACAAACTTGAGCATCATTCATTCATCTATGCAGTAACATGCAGAATACATTAAAAGAGTAGGCAGGAGTTCATTGACAAAACAGTGTACTTTCCAAGAATTATAAGGCAATTTGTTTTCGTGCATGTGGAGGGTACATATAAGCATAAAAGCCATAAGCTATAATAGTATTTTATAAATTATTTGTTTTTGATGTGAGAACCCCCCATCTTGGTGCTAATATATTATTAGCTTTACGTATGTGTATAATGCATATCTGTTTTTGTTTCTCATTAAAAAGGGGCATTGCACGTATGTACTGCTCTCCCCCCTACAGCTTTAGTTTAAATGTGAATTGTGGAGTCAATCTATTCATTTCTCAAAGAAATATCAGTTAATTTAAGTATTATCGAAAGAATAATGCTTATCTAATCAAGTGAATGCAAATTAATTGGGGAAACTTAGAGGTCATATTCACAGTGGTTAAATTTTATAATTTCATGATTTACTTTCAAGGACTTGAACTCAAGAATTTTGCTATCTCATCTTTGATTAACTACAATATCAGAGGTTGTGGGATATGTAAATGTTACATGCTAACTTGTAAGAATATACATTCTGAAGTTAGTAGTTTTCCTGCCTGCTAATTGCATATCAAAACCTCACAAAGACCTACGAGTGTACCATTCATTTTAAAGCTGAAAATATTTTTTCCTAATAATTTGCATGAAGCAAAGTACAGAAAAAAAAGTATCTTTTTGTAGTTGTTGACAACTTTTTATGACTCAGAAATAGGGCACTTTTGGTTGCAAGAAGTTCACAGCCTCTATACATGGCAAAGAAGAGAATGCTCCTTACTGCTGTTAACTCTAAACATGTTCTATAGTATCCTGTTATTAAGTGCCTGGAAGTTATAATGGTATAATGGATAAAGTTTAGGAATGACATTAAACCCTTTGTATATTGATAATGTTGAGGTGCTACAGAATATCTTAGGAGGTCATATAGCTATAATAAGTGCAAGGTAGTGCATTTGGGTTATCAGAACTTGAAGTATGTTTGGTGTAGATGGTAATCCGCTCATGAATGAAGTAAAGGATCTTGGCATAGTGATGGATAAAGTCACTTGTATCACTGAAGTACTGATCTGTTGCTAGTGGTAAAGCAAATAGGATTTAAAGCATATTTGTAGATATGTTGATTACAATTCAGAATGTAATTTACATATATATACATATATTACCAGTAAGCCTCACTTGGAATAGCGAGTATAGTTGTGTACTTTTTACCTAAGAATATATTGACTCATTGGAAATAATTCTTGTCCAAGCTCCAACCCCCTGATGCATTCCATTACAACAAAGAATCCAGTTTAACTGGACTCCATTAATAACAACTTTTTGAATTCTTTTAGTTAATTATTCTATGATTTGATTAATTAATTTTTTTCCTAACCTCCTATGATGTGATTTTCTCAGCTGATTGTTTGTGTGACACTATCAAAACAGTTTTGAAAATCTAAGTGTGTCAAGTCCAAACCTTTTTCTTTATGAGTCGGACAAGTAAAAGGCAGATTGTTTTAGTTAGGTTTGGGGATATTGCAGTTTGAATTACATGTATAATTTTGCTGAGTATAACCTCAATTGTGTTAAGGAAAAAAGGATTTTGGTATGTAGTTTAAAGTTATTATAATATAATTGTAAAGGTTACTTGTTAGGCCTCCTTTAGAGTATTGGGTTCAATCTTGATATCCTTACTGGTGAGACATTGGCCATATATTGTTTAATTAAGTACATAAGCCATATCTTAGCAAAATAGAAAGATATGAGGTTCTTATTTTATATTCTAGCTTGTTAATATGTAAATTAGTAATATGAGTTCTTAGTGTGTATGAAATGATACTTAGTATTTTGAAATCACAGACATTTAATTTTGACTAGTGTTGCATTTATCACACCATGCAACTCACTAAAAATCTGTACTTACTTTTAAATAAAGAAATAAACTCTTATATAATATTAATGTTTGAATTATATTTTACAATTTGTTTTGAGGCTTATTGACATAAAGTCATAAAATAGTAATTTAATAAAATTTTGAATGCAAGTCAACAAATGCAAAGACATGGCTTTTGATTGTAACATGTCGCAAAATGGTTAAATGACTAATTTAAATGTCATGAACAGTGATTGTTTCCAGTTCTATGCTGTACTGCTAGTACTTCTAGTAGTTAAGTTATGGTAGGTCTGAGTGATAAAATTATTTCAAGAAAAGTGGAAAATGTTGCATCTTATGAGTTGGGAAGTTGTGACAGTCTAATGAAAATATAGCAAGGTTAATGGATGTTTTTGGATCTAAGCTGATTATTACAAGATGTGGTAAGTCAAAAACAATATTACCTGCCTTTATTATTTTTTTCATGCATATTTTGCTAATTATTTGTATAGTCATTTATCTGAAAGTATTGGGAATTCTTCCTCAGTCAAGAAATCCATTTCAAAATAGTGCTTCTCCACAATTTATTATAAAATGTTGATCTTTGTTTTGTTCTCAACTGTATTTTTTAATCTAATGCATTTTTCACTAAGCCCATAATTTTAACTGTGGAACACTTGGTGTAAATTGTTTCAACTGATTTAAGAGGCTGAACTTGTTTGTCATACAATCTGAAGTATTTTGACTTTACTAGCATTAAATTTTGTAACATTCAGTAAATGTGTTGTTATTTAAGAACTTGGATATGTTAATGGACCAATAGACTTTTAAAAGAAAAGAGAAAAAAATTATTTGATAAAGTTCCATTTCTACAAAAATTAATGTAATAAAAGATCTGAATGTGTTGTAAGTCAAAGAATAAAAGATGCTATTTACCTGTTATATCCTTAAAAAATTACTGTAGCTGAATGTATGTATTACACTCTCTATAGATCCAGTATTGCATAATTTTCAAACACAAAGTTGTCAGAAGAATTCTTCATTAAATCTCCTAATTCTGACTGAAGCTTTGATTTTAATAAAATTTGGATATTTGCATTCTATATACACCATTGCTCAGAGCTTTCATTCTACCACACAACCACATTGATGACATCACACACACCAAACCTGAATAGACATTCTCCAGAAACACTACATTACAAACATTAGACCTACTATGTAAGTCACCAGAATGTTAAGTGGCAATCTAGCAAAGAGATCAATATGGCATTCATTCACTTTCAGCAAGTATAGTCAATAAAAATGTAAATACAAGTTTAGAGATTTAGTATATATAATAGTTGTGAAGTTGCATTTTATTACACAGTAAATTATCAATATAGTTTCTTAAAATTATCAAAAGACATTTGAAGTTTTTTTTATAGTATTATTTATCTTTACACACATAAATTAAACATAGGAAAACAAGTTCAATATATCAAGCAATTGAAAGAATTGTGGGAAATTATGCAGAATAATAGGTACTTTTGTGTGTTTCACAACCAGATTTGCAATATTTTGGAGACTATATATCCACACAAGCATAGCAGTTAGTATTATGTTAAAGCACAATTTTACATGAGAGAAACTATATATTGCTAGGAATTTAGAATTGATACATAGTGAGTTTTCTTTCTATTTATTGAATCTATTATGAGGGTTACAAGCATTGAAGATAACCTTTCTGAAACTGGTATTGATGTTCTGTTTGAAGTGTAATCCAACATAATGTTTTAAAATGTGATGACTGTTTAAGTATAAGATGTTAGTTTCTTTTTAATGTACTTTTAAATTCATTGTTGGTTTTTATTTTTCTGTGATTTCTTTCAAATAGAAATGTGTAGCTCAGAAGACAAGTTAAAGGTGTCAGCAGCAATAAAGGTTTCTAACAGCTGTATGGATTTTGCCATACGTTTCTATGAAGCATGCTCAGCAAAGAACCTAGGTAAGGATATTTTCTTTTCTCCTTTCAATGTCTTTTCGGCTCTGGGAATGACATTAGCGGGAGCAAGGCACAATACTGCTTCACAGATGAAAGTCACCCTCGGATTTGGGGAGCTTGATGAGAAAGATATTCATGATGGATTTCATGAAATGATCACACATCTCAGTAAAGACTCAAAAAGTGGAGACCTGTATGTAGCTAACCGTCTTTACTTGCAGAATGATTTCAGTGTCTTACCCACATATTCTAATGCACTGGAAGAAAAGTATGGATCTTCTTGTGCTAGTGTCGACTTTGTGAATAACCCAGGGGAAGCTGCGGCCTCCATCAACAAATGGATAGCAGAAGTGACAAAGGGAAAAATCCAAAATTTGGTTCAGGAATCAGCTGTCAATCATCTTACGAGGATTATTATCACTTGTGCCATATATTTGAAGAAAATGTGGACATACAAGTTTTCAAGACTTAAAACAAGCAAAGCACCATTTTACATCAACAAAAACAAGTCAGTTGAAGTGGAACTAATGTTTGAAAGGGAAAAAGAATTTGGTTTTGCTAGAAGTAAGGAATTAGGATGCAAAGCCCTTGAACTCCTTTATTCAGATGGCCTCACTCGAATGCTGATTCTTCTTCCAGATGAGATAGATGGAATTGAGAAAGTTGAGAAGGCTCTTACACCAAAGGCATTGAGTCATCTGCTAGCCAAGCTAAATCAGCAGTCTGTTCATGTGTGGCTACCCAAGTTTAAGCTTGAAAATATGTTTTCTCTCTCTAAAATCTTATTTCAGATGGGAATGGAAGATCTGTTTTTATCTGGTCAGGCTGATCTTTCTGGTATTACAGGATGTTCTGATCTCTTTGTAGATGATGTTATTCATAAAACTTTCATTGAAGTTAATGAAGAAGGAACTGAAGCAGCTGCAGCCACAGCAGTTTCTATTCAACTTACATCTGTACATTTTGCTGAAAACCCTGAAGTTTTCCGTGCTGATCACCCATTTCTCTTTCTAATTATTGAAAAGACATACAACACAGTGCTGTTCATGGGAGCTTTGAAATCTCCAAGTCCAGCTTAAAGAGTTTTTACTTAACCGGTTATTGCACATGGCCAACAAAACTACTGTGCTGAAATGTGTTGATAAATCAGTCAGGTGCATATTCTAGATGTCCAGAAATTATGTTAACACTATTTATATTTCAGGAGTTTGGATCTCTACTAAATTACTTGGTTTTGTTAGATCAGTGGAAGCTCATGGGCCCAACAGGAGTTTCAACGCATTCGGAAATAACTATTAATAAATTTGTTAACATAATATCTAGGCACTCTATATGTATGTATAATAATTTCAAAATTACTTCATTTCTACCAACCCTTATTTTTATTCTATTAAGCATTTTATTAATCATATTCGCTGTATTATATTTTACTTTTTAAATGATTGATTTGACAGTATTCTTATTAAGCTTCAACTACACAGTGATTTATAGTTATTTGTGTTTCTAGTTTGTTTTGAGAATCACTAGTGAAGCACCTGCAGATGTAAACTAGTTGAAAATAGATATAAATATTCTTATCTCTCTTACCTCTTTTGATTAATATACATTGTAAATACCTGATTAACAACTTTGCCATAAGGAATATGAGAGTTACAGAAAACTGATCTCTGTAAACAGAAGTTATTTCAGAGTCTAGGGAATTTTGTATTTCTTTCTTTGAATAAAAGTTTTATAATTATTTTGTGGACAATATTTTTTACCTAATTTGAAAATGAAAATACTGTCATATTTGATTGCTTAGTAATTTGTTATTGCGATTCAATTACTGAAAAAAATGTCATTCCACAAATTTTATTCTGTGGGTACTACCGTATGGTAACAAGTTAAACTAGTTTAATATTATAAAAGTAGCAATAAAGGGATTTCTCTTTTTACATTAGAGAATAATTGAAATGTTTATGTTAAACACTTATTGTCATACATTTCACATGTTTCAGAATGCAACTTCTGTAATAGTTGCAGAAAGAATACAAGGGATATGATAAATTAAAAACTCGTTAAAATGTTTGTAAATTTTGAAGTTATTAAATTATTAATACACGTGTAATCTAAAACAAAGCATATTTTTAGTAATTAAATATGAATAAAATGTAAAATTTTAACATATATTGTTATTACAATATTTACAAAAAAAAAAAAAAGAACAACTTGGAGAAATCCTTTTTCTTAAGAGCTTGTATATTAACAATTGTTATCTAACCTCTTTGATAGTTTTTATATTCAGGCATAGCATAAAGGTTCACTGTTACATGGCCATTACTTTGAAAATACAGAAAACAAAATTTCATAAATCTTAATACAAATGGGCCATGCAAATGATTAATGTAAGAACTTTATGTTACAACATGTAGGTGTATATGATCCATGATAACAGTAAGAGCATTGATGTAAGAAAGGTGTTGTATATTGTTTTAATGTCTCTTCAGTTTTTGTGCTTGTGTAATGTTTAAAACTTTTATTGGATTATGCTGTTCAAGATATGTATTGTATACCAGTAGTCTTCTTTGATGGGTTGGATTATGTTGTTCAAGATATGTTCTGTCTCCAAGTAATCTTTTTTCTGTTGGGTTAGTTGGAAGTCATTGTTATTGAAAAAGGTACACGTAGTAGCCTAGAAAGAATGGTATAAAATAAATTGGAATGATTGTTTTGCACTTGGAGGTCATGGACACATTATACAGTAAGAGTCAAATCTGTCAGGTAAGTTAGGAGCTGGTTGTGGGTGGTGTTGACTATTTATCTTCTCACTAGTCATTCACTTCTAAATTAGGTATTCCTCAGGTAGTTTTGAACAAAATTCAACAAATGAGCTAACTACATGCACCAATCCCATCAAGTGCTGCCAAAATTTATAATTATAAAGAAGCTGTTGCCCATTTTTTGAAAGTTCCTTAAACATTTGGATATTTTTCTTCTTATTAAATAAACATGAATATAAAAAACAAAGTGATATATGCAAGGAACATTTGATGCATTTAGAAAGCAGTATGAAATGTCTCTCTAGTTTAATGGATAGACAGATATATATATGGAATGTTGAGGATGTAAAATTCAGTTATGTAAGATCCATAGTTGATATACATTTGTAGCATGTATCACAAGCAAGTGCATAATATTCATATGCTCAGGTCATAAAGATGTGCTGAGATCAGATATTTAGAATTTCCAGTTATGGGTTACCTTTTATGATTAATGTTATTAGAATACAAAATAAAATGAGTCAAGATAGGCCACCAAGATCATCTAGAAAGAGACCTTCAATAAGTCGGATAGTACATTGTCTTGTAATACTTGAAACTTTATGAACACCAAAGTCAGTGACATAAGCTGTTCACTTGCCCCAGACAACAGTTTGCAACAAAATCAAGAAAGATCTTTGTCTAAAAAAGCATCTCAGTTATAGGTCAAGTGTATCAAGCTGCTTCCACAACATAACCATTGTAAATTTCAAGCAACTTGAGAATGAAACGGATATTGCTATTCAAAGACATACCAGTTAAGTCACAGGATGCAGTTGCCTCTGAATTTTTGCGTGTTCAAACTGTTGAAATAGACACTGGGAAATCAACATCCTAAGACACCAGGTAGCTTGTGGGTGTGCTTTAGACATGATAATCTTTTGATGAAACCTTCCATAAGTAAAACTCTGCTTCATGAAAAGATGTGGTGACACTGACTGTAACAACATGGTTAGACTTCCAAAGCATTTTCATATATTGAACCTCTCTGTCACTCTTTACATATGTACACACACTTGTGCCATGGAAGTGATTCAGGGATTACATTCTACCTAGTAACCTGATGTGTATCTTGTTTTTTAACCTTGAATTGTGACTTTGTTGTGTTTTTTTTTAACTTTTCTTTGCCAGGAATACAATCAACAATAACTATGTATCTCTGCAGAGGGACTTACTGTTTTTATTGTTTCTTCTTTCTTTATTTTTTCTTCCAAACATTTTTTATGACTGCCATTTCTTCATTTTCCAGTAGATTGTCTAGAAACTTGGTAGGGTTATACTTTTGATTTATTGGCTTATGTACAGTCACATTTTTAGAAATCAAGACAAAAATTGGTACAAATATAAATCTTCACATGCCCAACACATTTACACATAAAATAAAAGTTTGATATTCTCATTTTAAGATTTTGGGAGGAGTCAGATCTCACAAAAAAAAAATTTGGAGTTTTTAATCGATTAAGCAGCCAAATTCTGACCAATTTACATGAGATTTGATACAAACATACTTTTTTTTTTGCAGATCCAAACAGTGATGTAGAGAGTTTTCAATTTTTCCTCTTTTGTCATGATTTTTCTGGTGTTAAAACTGACCATGTCTGCAAATTTTAAGTTTTCAACTTCACCACCAAAGCAAGAATTAATAAAATTTTCAATGCTAAACAAAACATCTTGTCAAGATACCTGAAGATCTTTCTGTTCATGTTAAAACTTACACACTTTAGGGCTATCAGCAGCATCAAAAACTTAAACACTTAGAAAAAATAGCATTTCTCTGCTCTTTCTGCAAACATTGTGTTGATGTTTTTGGAAAAGATTATCTTAGTGAAGCCAAAGCTAAGTATGGCAAATCTTCTGACAGGGAAACATGACAAGTAAGACAATTTTTTTCTTTATTTGCCAAGACTGTTTCATACGTGCCAGTTTTAGAATATTTTTAAAAGTCAAGTTTACTGTGAGAAGTGGAAGCCATATTTCATTAAAGACTGTACAAGTTTGGAGATACTAGAAGCATTGTTGCTAAATTTTAATTTCTACATTAAAAAAAATTGTTATTATTGGCAATTTTTTTTAATTTTTACAATATTAAGAAAATATTCTCGTTAATCTCATGTTCTTAAAAATATTTTAAAAATTACCCAAATGAAACTGATGAACCAGAGAACAGGAGCACTCTACCACTCTTGTTTAGGAATTGAAGGCACCCACATCTTAAATTGCAAGGAATGTTTGTGGTGTCACACGGACTTGAACCAAGCTCCCTAGCTCCAAAATGCAGAGCTTTTACTGCACTCTGTTGGCAGTAATAGAATTTATTCCTGCATTACAAATTCTTGTAATGTTCTGTACTTTTAACAAGTCATCTGATCCCTTGCATTCCTGGATAGTTTTCTAAGTCTTTCAGTGTTATATAGCTTTTTCAGTGTTTTGTCTACATATGAAAAACCTGTTAGCCAGCATTTTTCAGCCTGATTTGCCAGAAATCCCTGCATCCAGGCTCTGGTTGTTGCTACCCCTGTTATCTCTATAAGGATGAAAAAACAGTTTGTCACAGTTGATAACAAAGGTAATATGTGCACCTCTCAGACACCTTGAGAACTAAAAAAATTGTTGACCCAGCACAAAGAGTGTATAATTTCCTTGAATGTTGCTTGCAGCCCATTTGAGAAACATTGCATTGATCTGTACAAAGTTATTCTAGTAATGTTTTGTGCCTTTTTTTTAATGGTGGACTTTAAGTGTAAATAGAGGCCTGAGTTTGAGTATAAATGCAAAGATAAAATGAGAATGTGCAGTTTTACATATGCAAACCACACAAAAAAACAAACTACCATATGTGGTATTACAAGAGATCTGTGAAAATATTTTTGCTTTTCCCTAAACATTTTAGGAATTGTGGTTGAAAATATCAGTTTAAAGTCATTGCATTGATGCATCCATTGTTTGATAGGATTGCTACAAATGCCTCATGTGAACAACTTGGCAAAACATTAGATTTAACATTATGTGATACATGTCTTCAGTGGTTGAGATTTAACTCTCTATACTTTAAGATGGAAAAGGGGCTCTAAAATAAAATGAAAATCAACCCTAGGTGTATTAAACCAAAGGTGAAAATCTAGTAAGGTTCAAGATCATCTCCAGAGTCTGGAAATAAAGGAGAGTCTCATAATTGTAATTATTGGAAAGAAAAGAAATAAATTGTTTCCCTCCATATGTAACATAAAAAGCAGTAAAGGAGCCATAGTATGAACATAAAGATGGCTCTGAATTTTCTTAACTTTGGGATGGAGGTGGAGCAATGATGCATGTAATGGCCACCTCTAAAATAAACCAAAACCTAGATTGACAGCTTTAACTTTCAACTTGAGAAGATAACATTTTAGACAGCCAGAACTACTTCCCAGGCAAAGACCTCAACTAATTCCTATATGGTATATAAAATTGAATAATGAATATTTTCATTCATTTACTACTTTACAGTAGGTTTTTTTCTGCTAGCTTGGATTTATTATTTGATAAGTGGTAAATATGTAATCACTATGTGGCTCAAATGTCTACTGATGTAAGCAACTCTTGTTACTTCTTTGAGATCTGATGTGATGTTATAATTTTAGCTTGGATTAAAGTGTCACTATAATGATGTTGATTAACTTTTCACATTGAAAAAGCACTCTATCTCTAATAGCTGAGCATCTGAATAATTTATATGATTAAGTGTGCATTCATTTCAATGTTTTTTGTAACTTGGAGGAAAAAGAAAGTAAATTAAAGAGTTTACATAGGAATGAATGTACATGTTGTTAAAGGAACCATGTTTAATATATTGGCTGACTAATGTCTCAAACAACAAGTTGTTACACACCTCTCCTCTTCCTTCTGGCTCCTCAGAAATTGTTAGGGCTTATAATACCAAATGTTGGGTTTCTATAGTTGTGGTAAAATCAGCTCTGTGTTTAACAACAAACAATTATTGTAAAAATACTTTATAAACTTCCTAAACATGTGTATTGAAATAAGAGTTTTTATGCCTTTTCTATATAAACTTAATGTTTTTTTCTATTAATATATTTTTAATCAGTTGTAAAAGTGAAAATAGTATATTACAAAATATCTGGCAAAAACTGGAAAGTAATTTTAGGATTGAAGTTAAGGGTATAACTTAATGTTATTATATGAAAATCACTTAAAACTAAAGATGTTTTATAAATGGTATTTTTAGATAGAGAATTAAATGCTTTCAGGTATGATAATTTTTTAATGCATATAAATACAATGCAAATGCCCCAACAGCCTCCTGGAGTTTGTAAAAGTCTTGATTTTATTTCCGTTGTCATTTCCAAACAGCTTGATGTGCAGTCATAATATTTGGCATATAACTTCTCTGTGAAAGCACTTAATTTTATTACAATAGAACTAACACATTACCAGATTTTCATATTTCACTTTGGAAAGTATCTTGTTCTGCAAAATCTAGTAATACGTTAGCTTTATTGTAATAACATCTTAATTTTTTGGAATATAATGCTTTGTTGGCAAATGAATTATTGTTTATGTAAATTTTTTATGTAATAATCAGGTTCTGATAATGTTTTATCATTGTACAAATAATTTTCAATCATCTGTATAAATTTAGTAGAAATCATTGAAGTAGTAATACTTATCACATTATGAATTACTAAAATTGTGAATGTAATTTTAAAAATTTGCATTAGATAGCAGATATTGTGTGATCGTCTTGTTACCATAATTCATATGTTTGTTTGCTTTATCACTTGCTCTGTAGCACTGACATGTTTCATTACCAATTACAACTGAACTGAATCAAGAACTGAAGATATCTTTTTCAGGAAACTTTATATTTCTGTAACTGAAATGAGAGAGAATGTATAGGTTTTCCTTTAGAGTTTCTCAATCTTTCAACATTTTAAATATATAGGAACCTACTATTTCATTGCATCTACATTTTTTTCAGATAGCAAAAATATATATTGTGAGCAAAAAATAAACAATGAAGTCATTATAAAACAATGAGTATTGCAGGTGTGGTAAAAATCATGTTTCTTAGTGCAACTGAAATGATACTGTCATTTACCGTATAACTAGTTTGTTGTCTGTATATATGTTTGTTGTCATTGGGTTTCAATGTTTTTTTTGATTAAGCAATATGACAATAAAAAAGTTATAACTATGACATTACTTTCTGTAAATAGACATTTTATGAAATGTATGGTTGTAGAAAGTTGTTGTTACTATAACATAAATAGGAATATACATTTGCCAGATTTACTTTAACATATAAATTAATTTTCTCTACTTTTCAGCATATCTTATACTATCACATGATTCTGTTTATTATTAGCTGAAGAATTATGGCATAATACTTGGTAGAAAAGTCAAAATGAATTGAATGCTGAGAGAAAATAATGGTACACTTCCTTTACATTTCCACGAAAAAGTTAAATTCAGAGGAGTGTTGTTCTCAAGGTCAAATTCACCTAATTTATTTATAAAGTTTTCAATAAAGTAGTTTTCAGTCTGTGAATAATTACATAACTGAACTTCAATCATGGAAAATACTATTCAATAATGTATTGTAAAGCAGGATGTAGGAACCGAGTACAATGTTAATCAGGAATGAGTTTTAAACTAATATATATGTAATATGTAAGTGTTAAGAACATATTGTAGTTATAAAAGAAAAAAGACATTCATTTTTAACCTTGGTAAACTGTTTTCCAGTCACCTAAAAATAACTTGAAAATATAACAATGTTTAGGGATAACAAGGGACCTGTTGGGCTATCTCAGTTGTCCCATCCTCTAAGCCAATTTATGTAAACAAATTTAAAGCCAGCCATTATCATTCATATATTTATCAAACTTTCATTGAAACTCACTCATATTTACTGCCTCCACAATATTTGAAGGCAATCCATTACATAGGTCGACCACCCTATTTGAAAAATAAAATTGTCTTAGGTGAAGATGACTTCTAAATTTCCATCTCTTCTATAATTCTCACTGCAAAGTATGGAAAATGTTGTTGCACCAACATATTCAGTTCCTTTTACAATCTTAAATAAGTCAATCAAATCACCCTTTAGTTCTTCTTTTTTCAAAAGAAAATTTTAACTATATAAATCTCTCTTCATATGACAACTGTTCCACCCCAGGTACCATTTTACTTTCTCTGAACCATTTCCAATGGTTTGTTACCTTCTCTAAGGTAAAGAGTCCAAGACTGAATACAGCACTCCAAACATGGCCTGATCAATAACCTATACAATGAAATTATAACTTCTTTAGACTTGTATTTAATATTTCTGTAGATACGATCTAAAATCCTATTTGCCCTACTGCAAACAACTGCACACTCGTTGAATGGCTTAAGATCAACCATTATACCAAGATCCTTTTCTTACATTTATCATAATTAAAACCCATCTGCCATTTATTTGTCTACCTCATTAAATGATCTAAATCCTTTTGTAAATCAGCAGCATCTTCTTCACAGCCAGCAAGACCTTGATATAATCAGCAAATTTAAGTAATTTATTGGCCATTCGTTCCTCTATTTCATTAATGTGAATGAAAAAGAGCAATGATGCTAAGACTGAGCTCTAAGGTTTAGATTGATCCAGTTTGAGTGAACTCCATTTATAATAACCATCTCTTTTCTTCCAGCTTGCCATTCTTCTATCCAATAAGTTAACTTATTCCTCACATCTATAGAGATAATTGTTTTTACAAGCCTTTTAAGTAGCACTTTGTCAAATGCTTTCTGAAAATGCAGGTATACCAAATCTACACTCTTATCCTATTCTACTTATGCAGTAACATTTTTAAAGCATCTCAAAAGATTTTCCCTTAGTAAAACCATGTTGGTTATCCAATAAAATTTTAAACTTTGTTAAATGACTTTGTGAAGTATCTTTTATCAGACTTTAAAAATTTTTCACACAACTGATGTAATATTATTTGGCCAGTAATTACTGGAACACTGGAACAACTTGTGTTATCTCCTCTGAAGATAGGAGTGATATCAATCTGTTGATACTTGTTCACTATTCAAGGACTTACAAAACATTGTAGTAAGTAACTCACATGCCCAATCCTTGACCTTGTTTAAAACTGCCAGAGAAATGTTATCTATTCCAGGTGCCTTAGTCTTTAAACTTACCAATTTTACTTTAACAAGCTCAGAATGTATGCAATTGTCTTATTGAATTTGTTTTCATATTTTAAGATAAGTCTTTATTAGTAAAAACTGAAGAAAAAGCAGAATTTAATAATTTAGCCATTCATATTTGTCAGATACAAACCTTCCTTTATCATCCCTCAAGAGTCCTATTTCCATCCTAACATTTTGGTTATCACTAATGTACTTAAAAAAAAAAAAAGTCCTTACTGTTTTTTTTTTTTTTTGTTTTCATCCAGATATTTTTAATACCTCTTTTTGGATGTCCTAATTTCCTGGTACACCAACTTTCTTGATATTTTGTAATCTTCTAAATCTCCTGTCATACCAGTCAATTTAAATTTCTTAAATTTATGATTCTTTTCTTTAATTTTATCTTGTACCCTTTGTGAACCAATCAGAATTTTTACTTGCAGCTGCTGTTTTTTTATTGTAAGGAATATATTTGTTTTGAATTTTGAAAAATTTTCCATATTTACCTGGTGTCTACAAATTACTCAGCTGCCCAATTCACAACAGATACTTCTTGTTGCATCCTTTTGAAATTTGCTTTTTTGAAATTTTGAATCAATATATCATTATTTCTGACTTCCACATGCAGCAAAACATCAAACCTAATACAGCAATGTTCATTTGTATTTAGGTGTTCCCCAATTTTCACCCTCTTAAGCATTTCTGTTTTTTGAGGTTAACAGTAAATCTAAAATAGCATTATTTCTAGTAGGTCTCTCGACCAATGAGTGAAGAAATTGATCTTCAATAATTTTCAGAACTTTTGTCCCTCATGGTTTGACTCTAGTGCTTCCCAATTTGTATGCCTTAATTTAAAATCACCCATAATTATGATTTCATTAACAGCTGAAATGTTAATTTCGCTGTAAATTTTCTCACTAATTTCATAAGTTTCATCTAGTGGTCTCTAACAAATTCCTACTAAGTGCTTTTTCTCTTGATATTCACAAACAGAAATCCAAATGGATTCAATTCCTAGCTATCGTCCTTCATGTTTTCTTAACTTAAACATAATATGCCTGTAATTGAGACTTTGAAAATTCAAAAATATTGTTAAAAATGATGCCCCTGCTAGTACAGCGGTATGTCTTGAGATTTACAATGCTAAAAATGGGTTTGATTCCCCATGGTGGGCTCAGCAGATAGCTCTATGTGGCTTTACTATAAGAAAACACACGCGTTAAAAATTACATAGACTATTAGTAAAGATTGATAGCAGTGTCAGTTAGTAGTAAAGGTGATATTGTCATTATAATTTAAATCTTCATTTCATCCAACTTGGATTATTCAGTATTTCAACTAAACTAATATAACAGGAAGGAAAAGTGAAAGTTTGTACTTAAGGCTATGAAATGATAGAATTCACAAGTTGATAGTTGCTTTATACCATCACTCAGAAATTACGTGTTGTCACATAGTGGAATTTAAAGAGGCTAAGATTAAGTTTTACAGTGTTGATAACCTTGAGATTCTTGTAAAATACTTTTAAGTTTAAACTGCATGTTAGTTAGACATGTCCCATTGCTGAGTCCAAGCCGATCGTACCCTGTCTGCAGGTAAGATCAAAGAAGTGATTTTGTCTCGTATAAAAGGACCATTTGTTCATTGAAATTAAACTGTTCTTTGACACCAAAGTTTTACGAATTTTATTCCAAATATGTTAAATTTGCTTACTCTGTTAATGGAAATTGACAGGCATGTGAGAATTGAGTCTTGCATATGGTAGCACCAGGTGGCAGCACACAATCAGACAAATTGCTTGTGGCTGGTGCTAGGAGCAAGCATCAGTTTGTCCTGAGAAGAGAGGAAATTGTTTGTGACTTAGTTTGTACTAATTAAACATTTTTTTTAAGTTGTTCATTTTCAAGAAAACTACTCTCCAATATGGATAGATGGCTGAAGAAACATACATCACACAAGAAAACCTCAAGTGATGTGCAAATGCAGCCTAGTTTTAGTGAAACTGAATTTAATGAAAATAGCATGCTTAATTATAAACATTTAAGTGATGTGTAGCTTGGTAGCAAAAAAAAGGAAACAAAGATCTATTAGACTCAACAGTATTGTGATAAGTATTTGAAGTATGGTTTTATAAAAGATGGTAGCAATAATAACTTACCACTATGTGTTTGTTGTTGTTCATGAAACCACAGAAACTGAAACATCACTTTGATACTAAAGATCCAGGATACATTCCCGTTGCTAGGGAAATTTCCCCCATTGAATACTTCCCCTTGCTATGGAAATTTCTTCCACTGCTTAACCCTGTTGCTAAGGGCATTTCGGACACTGCTTACCCGTCGTTGATAGGGACATTTCCCACATGGCTTACCCCAGATTTTTTTCATAAGTAAGAAAAATGAAAGATTTTTTCCAAACAAATAATTTCACACACTTTTTAAACAAGATCCTCCAATAAAGACTTGGTTATGGCTTCATATGAAATTTTAAAACTAATAGCCAAGACAGGTTAAATATATGCTATTGGAATATTTTTCTCCAATTGACAGCAGTAAAATGTGGATCAGGAACCATTTACTGTTGACACAGAAAATGAGGAAGGATTACAATATAGTGAATCAGAAATTGGTTTTACTATTCAACTGTCCTGTGGCACTGCACTGAAAGACTGTTTTAGTCAAGTCTCATTAATTGTTTAATTTGTGGCTGAGCTGTTGTGCTAAATATCCAAATTTATCGGTAAAAGCAGTGAGATTTATTTTACTCTGTCACGACTTATAAATACAAATGAGGCTTTTCAACAATTATTTTCTTAAAACGCAAGTACAGAAACAGATTAGATCTCAAGATAAATTTGTGGATTAAACTGACTTCTTTTCTTCCTGGTTTTAAGTTGTTGTGTTATGAAAAACAGCATCATTCGTCTTGTTGGATAAGTTATTTCTTAAAACAGCTTTAATAAATATACAGTTAATGTTAAACTGTATATAACAATGAAGTGTAATTTCTTTTTTTTTTTACATGGTAGTACTATCAAATACTGTATATTTTATAATCAATGATGTATTGAAAGAACTGTTGCTTCCAGCTTGATGTTAAAGACTTTGCCATGTCTTAGCAGGTTATCTAATTAAGTATTTGATGGGGCCAGGCCTCATAAAAAATTACTAAAATAAGCTGGTCACTAGTTGGAAAAGTTTGGGAAATTCTGAAATACACTAACCTCATGTACAGTGTATAATACATTTTAAATCCATTTGGAATGAAGGTCACTATATAATACATTATATAGCTCAAGTTTTTACAGGTTGAGATATCCGTTCTTTTTATAAATTATGAATGTAAAAATTTGTGGGGGAAGATACGATGATAAGTAACCTCTTAATGCCCTTTCACAGTGTTTCATGTGATTGATTAATTGACAACCATTGGCCGTGTAGGTGTCTTATGGGTCAAAGTAGAGGTGGTATAACTCAAGAAACGACTCTACAAATCAGTTTTATGATGGCTGTTGCAGTAGAAACTTCAGCTGTGTTTATGGTTTATCGCAGTAATGGCGGTCGTTTTTATTGTATTCCTCCATAAAGAGTTCTGGTGTACTCTTTGATATATATATGTATGTATGTATGTATGTAAAACGTTTCTGTACCCTTCGCACACGCTGTATGTTCTGTTATTGAAAGTTCAGTATTTTTCTCTGTAATGGCGTGACGCCATCTATGAATGTAGTTAACGTTAACTTACGTCAAGGATAATAAATGCTCAATAATAACAATAATATGGATGGCGGAGGTTGTGTCCCCCTTCACCTATAACGTGCTTCTTATTTCAAACTATTATCCTACTAAGTTTGGTTGAAATTGGCCCATCGATCTAGGAGTAATTACGTAATGGACATACAGACAGACACAAAGAATTTTGTGTTCTGTATATACATAGATGACAGTTTTTTTATAAAATATAAAAATGTCTAGAAGAATATAGAGATCGAATGGCCTTATGTGAACTGTTCAGTTTTAAAAATGCAAAAATAAACAGTAATGTGCTTTAATAATTTGTTATGGGGTTGTAAGACAATAAATTAACCTTAAACAATGCCTTATTAATAAACAATTAAATTATATTTGTTTCACCACTTCTCCATAAAACACGTTAATGTGAACAACATATTTTGATGTATACTCCAATTTTAGTAAATCACATTGAAGAAATAAATACCAACACAATTGATATGTGGTTTACTGATTATGCATGAGAGAAACTTTTTCCCTAGACGGTAAACACTTCCTTCTAGTTCAATAATACCCGTCCCTAGTGTATAAACTAATGGCCAGTTGTATGCAACCTTTTTTTACTGTGAGTGATTTGTAACTGGTAGATTTGACAATATCTTAAGATTAGTGAGACAACTCACTAAAATTAATATTCCTTTAATATACTTTATTATTATTATTTTTGTATAATGTTAAATCTTAACTTGCATTTCCACAGATAAAATTTCCACACATTCATATATTAAAAGTATGTGATAAAGTCATATTTAGCATTACTTGTTGTATACGTAAAAACGGTGATAACTCAGTTTGACTTTAATAATTACTTACTTTATTATAGCTACACGAGTCTTATAATGAGTAAATTGACAGTCAAATTGAACCCAGCTATTGATGTTACAGAGCGCGAGCCAGTATTCTGAAAAAATTAGAAAAGTATTAAATTCATTCGTAGTTTGCATTGGTAAAGAAATACAGAGATACGCTATATGTGTTGGTAGTAGTATATACACAATTAATTTTACTTCATTATTTGTTATTATTTCTTTTGTTTTACTTCTCGTTTTCTCGGGGTTTCCAACAGACTTCATTTGGTCTGAAAAATCGTGTAAACAGGATATGGAACAACTTCCGTCTCCCTTTTCTTTTTCTTTAGTTTAGTTATCTTTTTAAGGCAGTCACAGTGTCCATGCCAGGAAGTGAACTATGTAGTTGTAACTTTCCTCAGGATACAAGACTTTGTATTCTGTTGTTATAGTACGCATTGAGTTGTGTAATTCGTGTCCTTAATACACCAATGCTAGTAAAAGAAAACATAATGGATTCAAATTCAATAGAGGGACTTTACAGATGTGAGAGTTCATGATTGTTACAAAGTAAACTGTCACCTCTTCACTTGGTTTATTTATTTTATGCAAAATATCGTCACAACTTACAATAAATATAGCGCCAACCTTCAGAAAACTGACTAATGTGCAAATTTGATTAGGTGTCATCACACTTAGATTCACACATGAAATATCAGTACCAAATTGGTTTTTCTTGTACAGGAACTCTTATGTATTTTGAGTTGGTTATAATTTTCATCTCTTCTTTCAAATAAAGAGGACTGCTCGTAATCCAAATTTAATGCCTTTTTTCAGTTTTTTTAAAGAAAGCGACCATTTGTTTGTTGGTTACTATTTCAGAAAATGAGATGTTTCAGCGGCTGAAGTAAAAACGAGATGTTATAATGACTGATTGAAGTTATAATTTCAGTTGATATTGGATAGCATCAACAGTTGAGCTAAACAGAAGATTTTGGAAAAATAATCACTACGGGTAAACTAGGTATTAAATGGATACATGTTAAAGTTATGGAAAGTAAAAGAAGTTAATCAAAATATACATATATGCATTTTTTATTTTCTCTTCTTCGATCTTAGTCACAGCGAATTAGGGACCAGCCAATAATTGTTGCAAACCAAGAAAGATTTAACTCGGATGGCGAGCCTAATCAGCTACCATACAGGATAAGCATGTTATGAGGCGGGGATTCGAGCTCACGACCTTCAGATTTTGAAGCAAGTTCCTTAAACCACCAGGCTGAATGTATTTGTACATATACTCATAACAGTAATTTGATCTTAACATAAAACAATAAAAACCTTATAATCCGAGCGCTTTCGAAAGGTGAGTCTTTCTTTTTTGGCTTTGGACTTATCAGTTTCCTGATTACATTTGGATTGACGTGAATTGTTTTAACGCCGTCTGAAAGTGAATAATAACTTAAAGGCTTGTATTCATGAGCGATAAGGAAAAAGATGCAAAGATTTTACCGAAAAGGTTCCCTCACTTCTCCAACCCGCCACAACTTAATGCACACCCAGAGAGACTCAGAGCCGGCATGCGCTAAAAAAAGGGAAGAAACAAACGGCCAACACAATAAAAAAAAGTTTACAAAATTCATAAACAAACTGATAACGTGATAATCAACAGGGTGGCAGAAGATGCAGAAACAATGTACATAGAACAATGGTGCAGTAATTACAATAGTATAACATAACACAATAGTACCCTAGAAACAAAGTACATAAACATATTGAAAAGTTCAGTCCTGGTCGGAAACCTGAAAATGGGTGGTTAGGAAAAGGTACGTCCTCAGGGTGACTGATTTGTGTTATTAAGTGTTTAACCGTGTTGAAGAGGAATACATGTTTATTCCATGATTTGTGCACTTTTGCTAATTTTATAATGTTGCTAAATAAGGAATTACGTTATTTGGATTTCTTGTAACAGGCTCTGGATAGCTCTAAGAGTATTTTTTATGTGTTTTGAACTTATTGATATCGTGAAGATACATACTTGGTGTTTTAACTATAAGGCGGTGAACAATTTTGTTTGCTTTTCATTTAATTATTTATATAAATTATTGGACAGGTTACATATGATGATATTAATATATTCAGCGACTGGTCTGATGTACATTTTGTAAATTAATAATATGGTTTGGGCACTGCATATTTTCACATAGCCGCATATTTTAGTTTAGATATTATTTTGATTTATCCTCTTAACAATTTGTTAAAATATATAGTACATTTGATTACGTTGGTGAAAGTTATATCTGAGAATTTAATTGAGTTAGTAAACTTGATTTTAGTATTACAGAGGGCGAGTTTGACTTGGTTAAATATTTCCTTTTTTTTTTTCATCCTTTGCTGAATTCTATGGCATGTATTTTTAATGGATTGAGTAGAACGCGCCAAGTATCACACCATTTAGTTTTACACACTTTTACTTACACATCATCCTGTGTACTAAACAAATATACAATGAAAACTAAGAGTTGCATGTGACCAACAGCCGTCAACCAAGCACACATTTGTTACCATTAGATATGACGTGTATCAATCGAACCAATGTCAGATGAACAAATCTTATTTGTACAATTATTAATGTACTATACGAAAGTGATTTTTTGACTGATCAATTTCGGAAGTGCCCTTGTGTGATGTGGTCCGGCATGGCCTGGTAGTTAGGGCGCTCGACTCGTAATCTAAGGGTCGCTGTTTCGAATTCCCGTAACGCCAAACATACTCGCCAGTTTTAGCTGTGGGGGCGTTATAATTCGACAGTCATTCCACTATTCGTTAGTAAAAGAGTTGGCGATTGGTGGTGATGACTAGCTGTCTTCCTTCTAGTCTTACACTACTAAATTAGGGACGGTTAGGGCATATAGTCCTCGTGTAGTGTAACGAAATTCACAGATAGTCCTGGTATAGATTTGCGCGAAATTCAAAAACAAACAAATCTTTGTATGGTTTAACTAAGAACTGAATTTTAAATTTCATTGATCGCAGTACACCAAATTTTCATTTGAAAATGGCTACTGAAAAATTCACCCACCTTTCGTTTCTGAAAAATCAAATTACTAGTGAGAGGTTTTATCTCATGAGATATACACTTTAAGCCCTTTTTTCTGTTATTAGGTGATATTTACATTAAATGTGCAACTTGTGCCAATGTAAACTTTATTCCTCACATTCGTTTATTGTTATATAACCTGGACATTAAACGTGTAAGTTCTGCTTTGTAATTCTGAGATTTTCAACTCACGTTTGTTATAGTGTAATTACATAATCTGTACGTTAAACGTGTAACTGTTGCCAGTATGAACTTTATCCCACATACCTTTTATTGTTATTACATATTCTCTAAAATAAACATGTAATGGACGTCAGTGTGAGCGTTATCTCTTTCGTCCTTTTATTCTAATTACATCTATTTATTAATCGTGCAACTTGTGTCAGTGAGAGCTTTGCATCTATTGTTCTGATTTTACTGTTTATATATAATCTGTACATTAAGCATGTAGCTGATGTCATTGTTAGCTTTAACTCTTACCCTCTTTTTCTAAGTTTATTGTGTAATTTACACGTTAATATTTCAGTACTGTCCTTCATTAATATTAATGTTATATTTTCTTCTTTAAAATTGAGGACCAAATTCCATATTTCCAATTGTCTTTCGTTGTTATACATTTATTTGTCTCTGCTGTCAGCAAGGTTATATTAATTCTGCCAAAAGAAAATTATTAGCACGTATAAACGAGCATGCTAACCTAAGATAATCAGTTAATTCAAAAATACTTGTACGTGCCCTAGGTGAACGTGACATTTCCGTTCATTCTAATTTATTTAGTATCATTGGCTTGGGTCAATTATGAACAGAGGTTTCGAATAAAGGAGAATTTACTGATATTCAATTAATTTGAAGTCAACAAATCAATATTTTAAGTTTTGCTACCATTCTGGTGTTAAAACTATAATGTAGTAATTATTGTCTAATAAACATTTTTGTACGATGTTGTTTTTTTTCACCTGTAAATGGACTATGCTAGTTCAAAAGTTCGTGTTCATTTAACTGTAAGTTAGTGGGTCCAAAAATCTTTGTGCTCGCTGCACACTCGTTTGACCCCGCACAATAAAAGAGGAAAGTTTTCTGATTACAAACATGAAAAACTAATTTAGAGCTATTTTGAATAAAGAAAAATGTTCTCAATTCAGTATGTTTAAAGTTAATAAAATAATTAAACATATATTTTAACACACAGTTAATTCAAATAAGGAAATGTTCTTTTATTTATCTGATTATCCAAATGAAGCCATGCGAGTGTCAAGGCGCACACTTAAAGTATGTTTTTTTAACTTTGAATTTGATTATTCTAGTTTATATAACTTCTGTTTGTGCCAGTTTTTGTTTCCTTAGTTTCCTATGACGGTAAAAGAATACATTTAGCAATATCCTTTTGATATATTTTCGGTTATTAGAGATGTGGGTGATAACTTCCTTAGTAGTAAAATTTATATTATATTTAAAATTTCCTTACAATAAACCAGTTTCGCTAGTTATTAAGCATAGTTATTTTATATCAATATTAACCATTTTTAAAATATGCCGAAAATTGCATTTAACATTTTCTAAGAGTCAATTAAGTTTATACTTTTTCAATGAATGTAAACGATTAACAGATTTTACCTCGCTTTCTTAACTTTGAGGGTTTTTTCCCACATTCCCGGTATTCGAAGCAATATTATTAAATTACTAGTTTTTAATTTTGAAATAAAATAAATAATCAGTTTCTCAAATCGTTAAGTGGGCAATGCTTCAAATGAGACATTTAAATTACTTGAAAGTCAGATTTGTTAGATTTCATACATGTGAAATATTTAAAGAGGTACAATTTAATAAATTCTGCTGAAAATTAGAAACACAGTTAGTTAAGTTTAATGATTTGAGGCGACAGTAAGATGAAACGTTTTCATCGAAAATTCTGATCAAGTGATAGTTATTCTAAGTATATGTCAAATGATGTTGATAAAAAGGTTTTGGCCCGTGGTCTAAAATTTATCGTTTCAAATAGAAGATTATTTTTTAACATTTTAAAAAAAGTTTACATATATTATCATACTAACATATTTGAAACTAATCGCGACAATCTTTTAATAATGTCAGAACTTAAATTAATGGTCTAGTCTTGAATACCTTTAAATAATTATAATAGTAATTACTTTTTCTTTAAATTTAACTTCAGAAGAATTAGATGCTTTAAAAACATTGATAAAATGATAGCATTGTTATTTCTAAATCAGATAAAGTGAATATATTGTTATTTTAAATAAAATGCATTTAATAATAAAAGCAGGAGAAACTAAATGATTATACTAAATTTGTGAAATTGCAATATATTATTAATAAAAGGGAAGCTAGATTACAACGATATTTGCTACAACTGAAGAAACGCAACATTCTTAATGAAAAGACGGTATTTGAATATTAGACTATCTGGGAATCTTCTATCGGTTAGCAAAGTTTCACAAAGCAGAATGCTCCTTGTGACAAATTGGAGAAATGGTGTGGAAATCTTCATATTCATACGTGGCCGAAATAATAAAGACGATGCTGCCATCTGTTGTGCTACAATATAAAAAGATTTCATTGCCAGAATTGGTGATTGAAGCTTATGAAATGTAGAGCCATTATTGAATGGTACTACAAACACACACACACAAACTTTTACAATTTTGGTAGTCAATATTCAGACAGTTAGAAAAATAACTATGGTATGTTTAAGAGCCATCTTTTATAACATAATACAATTTATATATAAAACACAAAAATGTGAATGTCTGATTGTCCCGAACTGGGATAGCTAGGTGGTTAGGGAGCTCAACTTGCTATTTGTTGGTCGGGGGTTCAAATTATCGTCCAATTAAACATGCTAGCCTTTTCAGCCGTGCCGGCGATATAATGTTACAATCAATCTTACTATTCTTTGGTAAAAAAGTAACTGCCTTTTCTCTAGTCTATCAATGCTAAATTAGGGATGGCTAGCGTGGATAGGCCTTGTGTAGCTTTGCGCAAAATTCATAACGAACCAAACTGCTTATCTCTTATATTAAGTACCACTAGATCCCTGAACTAATCTCAACAAAACTTTATGGGATAATAGTGTGGAATAATAGGCATGTTAGTAGGGAAGAGAGGGGTTCACAACTACTTCCATCCATATTATTGCTATTATTGAGCATTTATTATTTTTGGCATAAAATAACCTTAAATACATTAGTGAATTGTGCCATGTTCTTACGCCAAACAACAAAAAAGAAAACTTAAATTTTCCGTCTTCCGAGGAAAAGCGGTAAGTCTTCAGATGTACAATGTTCGATTCCTCTTGTTGGATACAGTAGATGGCCTGATGTAGTTTTGCTATATAAACACACATTAAATTTTCTATAACCCAACATATACACAGGGTGGAGGGAGGGCACACAAACATCTTATATAGCTCAGGGAGAAATGCAGTAAAAACAAATGGCCACCTCTGTTGTAGTAATACGTAAACTCAGATGTAATACTCCAACAGCACCATAACTCTGATATGAAGAGTTGTTTCTTGAATTATAACTACTTCCCACTTTGACCCGTGTACTTGCAACTTTATCACGTAAGATACTTCTGAGGCTAATGTCCATCAATTAATTAATAACGTGAAACAGTGTAGAATGACATTAAGAGGTGAGTGTTGAAAGCAGTAAACAGAAAGCATCCCTACGGCCACTATCTATTCTTACAAAGTTACCCAGACCATTACTCAGTATACACCATGTTTTAAGTGCATACATATTAAGTTTTTAAAGCTTATACATGACTTTTAGTGAGATAATAATGAATGTTGTAATAATATGTTATAAATAAATTGTGAAATAATTTTTGCGTCATTTATCATAGCATTCATCCCAACATTTTAAGTTCATAACCAAGACAAAGGACGAGTACCTTACCTTGTTTAATTTTTTTTGTTTTGTTTAATACTCTCCTCACAACAAGAGCAGGTAATTTTACTGGAACTTTACGTGAGGGTGTGATTATATTATTACTGATGTACATTTTAAATGTACTACTGAAAATTGAACTTATTAAAAACATTTTTAAACAAAGAGTAACACTTTTAATATACATATACAAATACAGTTAATGTCGGTAAAATTTAAGACATATTCTAACTCTGTACTTGAATCGTTTTTATGCAATGAGTTTCGTACGACTAAAGAACGCAGTTCAAACAATTTACCTGTGGAGTACCTTCCAGAAAAAAATACTTTAAAAAATGACCTCTGCTAAACATTTGAGCAATTGTAAGTAATGAAGACTCCACATATGGTGGTTATAATTTCTCGATAAACAAATCGACAAGCCCATGGAAATTACATTTTTTGGAGTTAACTTATAACTATCCTCCCGAAAATAACAGTGTGGCATTAAACTTTGTAGCTGATTTTGCTTTGATCTCTACTTTTTCCGATTGTTAACGGATATCCCTTAGAGACAGCTTTCTTGGTCGTAGTAGACTTGTATACGGTAGCAATTCCTATTCCATCAGAGGTCGCGCTGCTTAAGAAGTGTAAAGTATAATAAACATTGATTTAATTAAGAACCACATAAACACTTTACCATACATACCGTCATCTGTTAACTGTATAAAAGTTTATTGAATTCAATAAGACGTGATCTTTTAAAAAGATACCAGTATACTGATTCGTGTTTGCTTTGCACATTTCAAGTAAATATCATTATACTGAAGTACATATGTTTTGTTATACCAAATAAATATCTATTTATAGTATTTTATTTATTTGTAATTAGACACAAATCTATACTGTGCTCATCATGGGTATCGGGTTTTTAGCGTCATAAGCCTCAAATTTGCCACTGTATCACTGGATGGAGATCGGCTATATTGTGTTAAAGATAATCTGCTCTATCAAATCAATAGCTAAATGACGTGTTATGGATGATCTGGTCTATCAACTCAGTAGTAAAATGACGTGTTATGGACGATCTGGTCTATCAAATCAGTAGCAATATGACATTTATAAACGCTTTGACAAATTGTAAAAGATTCAGTTATTTTAGTTCGATAAAAATATATGACTGACTCATAGAAATACTAATATAAATTCAACAGTAATTGAACATATCGTAAACAGAAGAACTTTGATGATACATTTTCATGACTATAGGGAGGTACATACGATACTTGGATTAATACTAATTTATTTCAGATATGCTGCGCCATTTTTGAACTACTAAACGAAAGAGAAGTCACTTAGTCCAACGTTTCTCAACTTCTTCGATAGCAGAGACCAGCTTACTGCTTCCTTAAACTGTCAAGGCACTAAGGAAAATCATTACAACTTAATGTGAATATTGTGTCAATAATTTTTAATCCAACATACCTACAAGATGACTATGACCACCGATGGTTACGAAACAGCGACCTAATCAACAGTACCTATTGCCAACTCTTGGGGTATATCAACAAAAAAGTAATACTTAATTATTTCTTATAACGTATTCATGGCAATAAAGTGCTTGCTTTGCCTTTTTTTTTTCATTTCACACAAAGCTACTCGAGGGCTATCTGCGCTAGCTGTCCCTAATTTAACAGTGTAAGACTAGAGGGAAGGTAGCTAGTCATCACCACCGACTGCCAACTCTTACCAACGAATAGTGGTATTCACCGTAACATTATAACGCTCCCACGGCTGAAAGGGCGAGCATGTTTGGTGCGACGCAACCCTCAGATTACGAGTCGAACGCCTTAACTCACCTGGCCATGCCGAGCCAGCAATAAAGTGCAGAGCGCAATTTTGTGGATACGGGATACAGTCTGTAGACCTTGAGATTAATTAACGTTTCGGCCCAATGACAGTAAAGAATCAACTTTTTTTTTTTTAGAAAAATATTAATACAGAAGCTTCATCCGGTAAATGAGAGGTCTTATAACGCTAAAAATCGGACTTCGATACCTGTAGTGCATACACCACAGAAAGTCCACTGATTCTTTTTGTTAATAATTTTAAATATCATCCCATAAGTAATGTCCGAAAATTTAATACTGAAAGTGCATCGTCATTTCTGTCTTTGTAGAAGGCTTTAATGAATAAAATATATAGTAGGACGTGTATATAAATGTTCATACAAATAAAAGAAACTAACCCAACTCCACTTTCTCAGATCATTAATCAAATAAACCCTCATGAAGATGGATGTGTCATTAGGCATATGATGCTTTAAGAGTTTAAAAAAGGCAACAGTGCAGTGGAAACTACACGAAACATTCAAGGTGTTTAAGGTGTGGAGTCTTTCAATGAAAGATGTTTAAGGTGGTTCAGATGACTACAGCTCAAGTGACGTTCAGGTTCAGTTTAATGATGACTTGTTGCTGGCTGCACTTGATGTGGGGACAATTTTCATATACGTGAAGACAGTTATGATTACCATGAAGCCAATTGTTACTATGGGAAAATTATGATGTCTGAGGGGACAACTACCATCACTGTAAAAAATTGCTCTCATTTTTCACAAGTAAGAAGTCAACGTATAGAATGTTTGATTGTTTATGAATTTTGCGCAAAGCTACGCAAAGGCTATCTGCACTAGCCGTCCCTAATTTAGCAGCAGAAGTGTAGAGGGCAGGTAGCTAGTCATCACCACCCACTGCCAACTCTTGGGTTACTCTTTTACCAATGAATAGTGGGATTGACCATCACATTATAACACCCCTAGGGCTGAAAGGGTGAGCATGATTGGCATGACTTGGATTCGAACCCACAACCCTTGGATTACGAGTTGAGTGCCTTAACCACCTGCCCATGCTGAACCACATGTATGGAATAAAAAAGTACTTCAAGTATGATGCCCAAGTTTTTATGGTGTTTATAATTTTCTAGTAACATTTGCATTATTTCTAATTGTAACGTATCTTCTGTCAGATATACTAAGTTTAAATGATTGACTTAGTCAACTTAGATTTAAAACTATATCAAGTAATTTTTTAATGCACATAATGAACCACGTGCTGATAATCTACTGTATTACATACCACTAGATTTTGAACATAGAACTCCTTACTCTCGCTTACCCATGTAACAAATTTATTTTAGTACCTACATTTGTTTCATTTTAATATATATTTAGGAATGGATGTAACTTATACTGTCAAATGTGTATTGCACAAGTCTTGCCTGGTATCTAAAGATTGTTGAGTGTAAGAATCAACATTTTATAAAAGCATCAGTGAATCTTCGAATTGTTTGGTTGCTACAGTCGGTATACTATAAGCCTCAGAAAACTAGATATTTGGCCAGGAAGCTAGCCGTTAAACAAAGTGTAAAAATATCAACATAGAATTAATTTGTCATGAATGGTTGATAAAATATTCAGTTCCACACCAGATAGCAAACTCAGTATTTGTAAAACTCTTGTATATAAACATTATTTGTAATAACAATCATTATAAATTGTGTTGTGCTTTAAAATAAATGTGTGTTAAGAAAGAGAATTGTGTGTATCAATCTTGTTGGTAAATATCATAACTTTATTACATGTTGACTTTCATTTAACTTCTAAATTAAAATTAACATTTCCAGCTAGTTTGAAATCAAAGACTTGTCTCAGATATAATATGTAACAACTATATATCCCCTCTTTGATTCTAAAGCACTATTATTTAAGTGTGTGTGTGAAAAATATAATCAGTGACAATGCATATAACAAAATAATTTTGAGATTCTTATGTAAATCATATTCTGTTATTTCTGTAATATCAGCATCATAAACAGTATATGTTAAAATGTTTGACACATGTACAGCTATGGTCAAATGTATTGCATAACCCTAAAATTTCTTAATGTTGCTTTATACAGTTAAATAAAACCTGCTAATAATGTTATCTTTAAAAGCTGAATGGAGAATCTAAAGGACAACCCAACTCTTTACTGACTCACTGAGTTCATGTCTGAGAAGCCCAAGAAACTAAAATATATGAAAATTTTAAGTACTAACATACATTATGGTCTAGAGTAGATTTGATATTTTCAAGTTTTTTTTTGCTGAATGACATTATTTATATTCCTTATTTAATGTTACACAATTTTTTTATTGTTTCATATTTTTAAAATTCTAAGGTAATGCAAAACCTTTGGTTTTAGCTGTATTTATGTTTATTATGACAGTTAGTTTACTTGGTATAGTATAAGAAGTGAGGACTAGCTTAAATCTTGTAACCTGACTGCACTTGGTGATATAATCAGCTTATGGCAAAAAATACTGTTGAAAGAAAGGATAACAATTGTTATACTCATGAATTCTAATCATGATACGCTTTTTATTTCTGATGTTATACATATTCGTAGTTAGAAAAGTATATAAATTTAACTATGTTAATTACTAGATTAATTTTAATTCTGAACTTAAATAATTCACCTTGACCATAACCTATTGATATTTGTGAGTTTTTATATTACAGAAGAGAACAAGATTACCCATCAGGTAGTTATGAATTATGTATCAGTTTTACTTATCTTTTAACAATGCTTGCTTGCACTATATAATACCCAAAAAACTCTGCCCACAAAATGATCCAGACAGTGAAAGTAACAAGCATGTTGCTAATATATGACACTGTCTGTTCCACAATAAGGATGAAAGAACTATCAATTAAAATGTGCAAATAGATAAAATATTTTATTTCCAATAATACATTCCATGTGTTCATTCTGCACTTGAGGAATTTTAAAAGCTTGAACCTTTCACAGAACAACTCTGAAAATGTGTTATATAACAAATTTGTGTTCATTAATTCTTTTTTTTTTTCCAATTAAATGGTATTGTCCAAGTAACTTAATTTATCAGGCAGTTAGTAAGCAAAATTCTATACTAAGCTAGTCAGTTACATAAAAGTTAATTTGGCTTGCATGGACTATTTCCTATGGCCAAGGCTATAGATTAGCAAATCAATATTATAGAGAACAAAATGGAAGTAAAACATTTAAAGATAACTTGGATGCCTTTAAAAATCTAGAGAAAACTTATGGAAATCAATATACAAAATACATTTACTAAAGTGACTTTATCTCAGTCCTGGATTAAAGCACAGGTCAACTAGGCCCAAGTCATAAACCATCCAAGTAAAAAAAGTTGTGGTTATAGAACTAGCAGAACAAAGATAAGTTATTATCATTCTCAAATATTACCTGGGCCTCACTAAACTTTAATTCAATGCTGCATTACCTGCACATAGTCAATAAAATGACAAAGAATAAACATTATAATAAAAATTCTAATTCTTTTTACAAGGACAACTACCACATTTCTTAGCTCTCTAGCTATGAGGTGATTTTCAAATATTTCATATTACACTTCAAATTAATATCATGATTTCTTATTTTCTTCTTCAATAGGTTCATACCCTTCATTCTCTATCTTATCCTTGAATTGGAGATAAAGTCTCTTCCTATCAAAATGCTTGACCTGAAATGAGCACAAGCACATTTTATAACTTTTGCTGAAAACAACAGAGAGTGAAACCTTGTATTAAAAATGTAATTTTTTAAATAGTAATAGAAGTGTTGCTAAGTAGTAATAAGTTCCAATCAGAGTAAGCCATATATTTACAGTAAAACTATAAATTAACTTGGCCTTCAGTATAGATAATTAAAACCAGACACTACTTATTTTTCAGCTAATATTGTGAAAGTTTAATATTTGATGTTTTCTAGTTTAGAAATAACAATTTCCAAAGTATATTACCATGTTAAAAACTCCTTTCCAACACTTTAGGAAATTATTAATATCCCTAGTTAATAACTGAACATTAAAAAAAAATGACAATGCTCATGCCATTTCCCATTAAAGAATATTTTTATAAAATAAATGCATTTACATCAACTACTCTCTCTATCTCTCTTTAAATTTTTTTAACTGTCATAAATAAGGATGTAATATGTGGGGACTTGAAAGTCGTAAAATAAAATTGCTGGCTGGTTGATTTGGTGTTTTATGGCACAAAGCAGATAGGCTATCTGTGCCAAACATCCAGTAAAAAGTTAAAATTAAAGTAAAATTAGGAAATTTACAAAAGGAAATTAAGGTAAAAATAAAACAAAGTTAAAGAAAAACAGCATAAAATCTATGTTTACATCTAGTCTACAGCATTAAGAGAAAAAATACAGTAATACAAGTTGTAGAGGATTTGTTGTAGCATATCTGTAATTATAACTCGTCAGGAAGACAAACAGGTAAGTACAAAAACCACTGTCAGTTACCTGAAGTTGGCCGTTCCAGTTATGGTTTCGAGTTATTTGACTTTATGGCCATTTTCTAATTTCACATTGAACTAGATGAACTGTGATTTTTAAAAGGGAGCCACATTAAAAAGGTGTAAAGTATAAATTAAAAAACTTAAATGGCATTAAAAAGATTAATGGCCTTTAAAAACTAAAAGATGGACAGTGTCACCATCACCAATAACACTGTCTAACTTGGACAAACCTTGGGACAGAACATGCTTAAAATGGTGCTGTCGTTGTGAATCATAATGATGACAAGAAAGGAAAATGTGGCTTATTGTGATCCAAATGTTACACAAACTACACACCTGTGGATCAGTTCCAGATAAAAGAAAACGATAAGTTAAAAAAGTGTGATCAATGCGTTGCCTAGTTAGAACAACTTCCTCTTTCCAATCCTTACAGTAACAAGACGGCCAAAGTTTAATATAGGGTTTTATTTGAAAAAGCTTATTTTCATATTGCTCACTCCAAGTCGACTGCCAGCTGGCATGGAGCCGAGTCTTGATTACAGGACCATAGTTCATGTATGGGACAAGCACAGCAGTGATTATGCCAAAGCAGATAGACTTATCTGCAGTGTCTGCGAGCTCGTTCCCATGAATACCAATGTGTCCTGATATCCAGAAAAACTGGAGAGAAGTATGTGTTAAAGAGAAATGGGCCAGTCGGTTTTGAATATCAGCGAGAACAGGATGTGAACCAACATGAAGCGATTCCAGGGCCAGTAGAGAACTAAGCGAGTCAGTATAAATCATACTGAAAGTAAAGCAATCGTCCATCACACAGCCTGTCATTTCTGTATAAAGAAAACTGCCAAAAGGCAACTGTGTAAGCAGGTTTCAGAAATGTTTCCTGTAAGGAAAGACAAACAGGATGGTACAAAGCAATCACTGTTTTGATGTCATCTAGATTAGAATGTAAACCTTGACAGTTCCATTGTATCAGGGTGGCCATTTTTATTTACGTGTAGGTGAATTGGGTAGAGAACCCTTCTGTTTATGCCCACGTCTTATTCATTTACTTTCCTTATTCGAGGGAGGTCTATCGACCTTCATGAATCCTGCCCTGGGTCTGTCGGGCAGGTCTTTGCTGTTGGAAGGGGATTCCAGAGACTGAGGACGTGAATGAATGATTATTTTGCATCTTGGGGTGAGAGAGGAAGATGGATCTGAGGAAATGCCTGTACCTGGAGCCAAAGGATGTGGATCTTGGGGTTTGGTGGAATGTATATAAAGTACAGTGTTGAAGTTGATTCATCAACTTTCATAACCATGGAGGTCAAAAGACTTTTCATTTGTTTGGAGAACGATCTTTAGGAGGCACAGAGAGATCTGCCTGCACTCCCACAGTAGCAATGGAATGAAGTGGACCAGCATACGTCCAAGATGGACAGCAATTTTCGAGCCTCAGGGTAGGTAACGTTATGAATCGTATCCAAATGCTGCACCTTTTTTTCAGAATGAAAAAACGAAAGTCGAAAACTTTGAGAGAGCCATTGCAATTGATGAAATGAGGGTCTGTTTCACACTCATAAGCATCATGGTCCTTGTCACTGCAATGAGCACTCGTCAAGGAATCGTGACATGATGTCTTTGAGTGACCGAACTGTTGACACTGGAAACATCAGAGTGGGTTTGGATTGTATGACCATACTCAATTAAGATAACCTGCCTTAATGGTGGCAGGCAGATGTGGTGACGTAAATGTCAGAATAAGGACATTAGTTGGCACCATATTTCCATCTTTGTGAGTGGAGATACACCTCACTGCAGAAACTCCTTGGGTGGAGAAACCAGCGAGAATCTCTGACTCTGGGATGTTCTTCAAATCCCTCTCAACAATAACTCTTCATGATGAATTCAAAGTAACATGAGGTGTAACCTCAATAGGTATATCCCCAATTGCCTTTGAATGCAACAGGAGTTCACTGTGTTGAGATCGAAGCTTCTTTATTGACTTTGGAGAGCCAGCAAGTCCCTCTAGTCCCTTCTGAATGAAAAAGGGAGATATTTGGTCTAAAGGTTTGTCTTAAAGAAAATATAGTATAAGAAAATGAGGTACAACAGGTGTTGCAAATGATGAAGATTGCTGCTCAGAATATTTAAGACGTGGTCATTTACTTATAGACTGTTTTTTTTTCACCATTTTATTAAGATTTTTAATTGGAGTATTCATAATAAAGAAAGGGAAATTGCGGTGCTCACTGACCCCACCCACCATGGAGCCCTATGAGGGGACGCACTACAATGTCAAACAAAGACACTACAGCAACGCCAGGGTTTTCGTGAGCACTATATCTAAACACCTGCATCAGATATAATGTCCACAACACCTGTTGAGAACATCCAACACTGGTACTTTGTTGACCCTAGCCTAAGTGGACCAGCCGAATGGCCCAAGTAGGCCATCCCAAGGCTGGAATTCAAGGCCAAAGTGGTGTGTTATTGTTGGACCCCTCAAACAGCAGTATCCTCTCCTCCCCTTCATGGGTTGCCATGCACAGCAAACACATGGGTGGATGTTTAGATTCCAGAGGAGATAAACTGAAAGAACAGAACCTTCTCTGAAAGGTATCCACACTGAGGGGAATAAAATTGCTGAATCTGAATAACGTATGAAAAGGAAGAATAATTCTTTTAAAATGACAGGTAGCCTGCCAAGGTTATACATGTTTTGTCAAAATAAAGAGAACTTGCAGCAATTAACCTTTTTGTGACAGGTCACAGGTCAAAGGCCATGTCACAGTGTTTGTTGACTTGCATTCAAAATTTTCCTGAACTACTGTTTAATGAATTTATATCAGTAAGTTTGGAATCAAATTGTAGTAGATTATAATTCAAACTTTAATTTATGTATGTTAATTTTTAACAGTAAAGAAAATAAAAAGAACATTTAAATATAGATTTTAGTGAGTCAGGTGGTATGTTGAATACAGCACTGTTTAAAATTAAGATGTCTCAAACTACTAATTCTGTAGTTTCTTATAAATTAGGAACTCATATTACTAATGTTAGCAAGCAAGAATATAAAATAAGAACCTCTTTATCTTTTTATTTTGCTAAGATATGACTTATCTACTGAATCAAACACGGTTGCCCTGTTCATCTCTTTCCATTTTTGAAAACAACCTCTTATGTACACTTACTTCAAGATATACATGAATAACAAATCTACAGTTTAGAATGTCCCTAGAGTGCTCTTCTCAGCCATTTTAATCTGTCAAAAAGGCAACCACATACTTCCAATCCAGGATTTCAAGAAGGTAGGTTTGTCTTTAGTCTTTAAATTTAAATACACCATAGTTACAGAGCTTAATAAATCATAGTGGAATTCTATGGTATCAGCATAGTTCTGAGTTTTTGGTTATTCACCTGCATATATAAAACCTAAAAAAAAAAAAAATTCTGTTTGATTTCCTCCATGTATGAAATTTTAAAAGGCTTAGCAACCTATGTCCAGCAGCAACCGGGTACAAAGGTCATAGTGAGAAGAGATAATTATTTGCTTTACATCTTGATTTATTGTTGTATATTTTACCTATATTTTAAGGTAAATAAGTTTAATAATTTATTTTTAAATAGTAATAGTCTATTTACATATGTGTGTGTGTGTATATATATATATAGATATATATGTATAACAACTGAAATGTGACAGTATATTACAAAATGCTAGTCTGCTGAAACACAGCTAAGACAGGGAAAACTAAAGGTCAGTTTTATATTACTGGATATGTAATGCGGGTGCATGTGCACCACATAAATGCAAGTTATGTATTGCTAGACAGGCATGACTAGAAAGTCTATATATTAAATAATAAATATATAGTATTATGAGACTTAAACTACTTAGACTTAACATTTATATTTTTGCATTATACTATGTAGTCATTCTAGAATGAAAAAGTGCATAATTTATATTTATTTCCTAATGTTTTTATGATAGTTGTGAGGTTGGTCAAGTGACAGACCCAACAAAGTTTGTATATAGAAAATAACATAAAATACAAAGTCTTACTGAAAACAAACATTTGAAATGTATTTAGGAGGTTCCAGAGATTATGCAAATAATATATGAGATTGTGAGGATGAAGAATAGCTTTTCATTATTATATTACATCAATTTGCACTCAGGCTTGTAATGAAACAGACTCAATATTTTCATAAATAAATCTTTAATAAAAATATTTTATTAAAAAAATTGAATTTTTGTATACAAAATACTTGTAATCTTTACTAAAAGTCTACCAGATTTTGTGAAAATACATGTGCTGTATCGAAAGGAGATAAGGGATGATGTTTTGGTTACAAATTTTGAAGGGATGCAAAAGAATTATCTGTTGTGAATTGGGCAGCTGATTTATTTGGATACATTGATCAGATATTGAAAACTTCAAAGATAAATGTTTAAATATTCAAGATAAACATATTCCTTATAGAAAGAAAAGGTTAGCTACAAGTAAAATACCAGGCTTGACTCAGAAAGAATATAAGAGATAAAAATTAAATAAAAGCATCATAGATTTAAATTGATTGATACGAGGGGAGATTTAGAAGATTACAGAAGATCAAGAAAGTTGGTGAAACAGAGAATTAGGACATCAAAAAGGATGTATAAGAAAAGGGATTAAAATGTAAAAATTAACAGTAAGTATATTTACAAATACATTAAGGGGAAGCAAAATATCAGAATAGAGTCAGGCCCTTGAGGAATGATAAAGGAAGACAAGTATTTGATATTATGATATGAATGTGTTATCAGATGTTGTCTTACTCTGGTTTTTACTAATAAAGATTTAAGCAGTATTTTACAACTTAAAACAGTCAATAAATGGAATGAGATGAAACAAGATGACTGCATTAATTTTGAGCTGGTTAAGAAAAAATTAGAAATTTTAAAAAATGATAAGACTCCAAGACCTGATAATATTTTTCCCAAGTGTTTTGAAAGAGGTTAAAGATTGGATATATGAGTCACGTACTACTATTGTTTTTGTTAGTCCTTGAATAGTGGGAAGCTACCAGAAGTGTGGATGTCAGCTAATGTAAAATGTTTTTTCAAGAAAGTGACAAAAATTGATCTCCATAATTATAGACCCATAAACCTTGGAACAGTTATGGAAAAAAGTAAGTTAAAAGATACTTTGTAAGGTCAGCTCACAAAGTTTAGAATATTATTTGATAGTCAACATGGTTTCTACTAAAGGAAGATTTTGCCTTATAAATATTTTGACATTCTTTGAAAAGGTTACTGCTTATACAGATGAGGGTAAGGGTGTAAGATTTGTTGTATCTGAATTTTCAGAAAACATTTGACACAGTGCCACAAACAGCTTGTAAAAACAACTATATCTATAGGTATGGGGGATAAGTTAGTTAATTGAATAGAAGAGTGGCTTGATGTAGGGAAGCAGAGAGTTGTTACAAATTGAGTTCAGTCAAACTGGATTAATGTCACAAATGTGGTATTTGAGGGCTCAGTCTCAAGGCTTTTGCTTTTTTTGATTTACGTCAGTGACACAGATGAAGAAATAGTCAATAAATTACTTAAATTTGCAGATGGTATTAAGATGTATTCTAAAGATGGCTTGTATTAAAAACTTTAAAATAAAGTAAGGTCAAAATGTTGTTCTGTACTTTAATTAGAGTTTTTAATACCCATTCCAGCAATTATTAGAACACATTTTTATTTCAAGTGGGTATCTTGTCATCATGATAATATTAAGATCTTGGGTATTGCTATCTATGAAGAGGATGCTGCTGATTTACAAAAGGATTTAGATCATTTAGTGAGTTGAGCAAATAAATGGCAGATTGGTTTTAATTATGATAAATGGAAGAAAAGGAATTTGGTGTAATGGTTGACCAGTACCAAAAGCAATCTAAGCAGTGTACTCTTGCTAGTGGTACAGCAAATAGGATTTTAGGTTGTATTTACCAAAATATTGAATAAAAGTCTAAAGAAGTTATAATTTCACTGTATGTGTCACTGGTTAGGCCACATTTGGAATAGTGTGTTCAGTCTTGGGCTCCTCTTACCTTAGAAAAAGATATTTAATTGTTGGAAAGGGTTCAGAAAAATGTTTCTAGAATGACAGAGGAGGATACAACTTCAACTAAGACAGTTTCATTTTTCTAACAGGATGGTTGGCCTTCAGATGTTATAAAGGCAGTAAATTTAAGTGATTTTAAGAAAAAGCTTGATTAGTATATGAATGATAAGAACTGACTTTAAGAATATTTTTTTCAAGATAAGTTTAGAGGATTGAACAGCTGATATGAACTAGTAAGTCCCATGTTGTCCCAGAATGTTATGTTACTCCTAAGAAAACAAGTTGTTTAATTGGAGAAATATTTGTTGTAATGCCAATAATTGTGTTTTTACATAAACTTCTTAACACAAGCTTTTTAAATTATTTTCTGTCTCTGAACAATCTAACTACTGTCTTCTTATGACAAAAATATTTCAAACATGCACTTGTTTTATGTTGGTGTTTTTGTGATACATGAAAATGTTTTAAAGGTATCTCTGGATATTGGAGTCACTATCATATTACTACATAGTGTAATCATAATATCAAAATAAGTGTGTCTTAAGACTAGGGTTTCCTATCTTCTTATAAAAGTGGTCGGGGGAGTGCACTTAAATTTTTTTGTGATACTACTGTATCATCAGTTTCCTTCCATGAGCTAAAAAATGCTTTTCCTCTAGCAAACGGCTTCTGAAAATCTTTCAAGTCTGGAAACCCATTTTGCGAAGACAAACATTTAAGACCCTCCCTACTCATTTGTCAATAAACTGAAAGTGAAAAGGAAGTAACTATCATCATAAAATATGTTACTTAGCTAGAAGTACATTTAACTCACCCATTGGCTTGGACATTCTGTTTCATACATATTTCTATAATCTCTACATTTAGTTGCATCATCATTATTCTTATCCAAACATCCCCAGTACTTATCCCTCAAGTCCCAACATCGCTGACGTTGCTCTTTGTTTGGGAATGACATTTTTGAGACTGGAAAAAATCCAAAAATAATGAAATAATTTTCTTCATGTATGCATGCACAAAAATTTATA
Organism: Tachypleus tridentatus; assembly: GCF_004210375.1. Classification (NCBI taxonomy): domain Eukaryota; kingdom Metazoa; phylum Arthropoda; class Merostomata; order Xiphosura; family Limulidae; genus Tachypleus; species Tachypleus tridentatus. Next base: position 95,154,067 of record NC_134826.1, read on the forward strand.
TTTACTAAATACTACTTATATCTCCATGGAGACACATACTATTTCTTTATCTTCCAAATACTTTCCAACTAACTACCATTCCTCCATTTCTTGGTGGATTGACTTGAAACTTGGTAAGGTTATAGCTGGGTTTAATACAACTAGATAACTTTATATGTTTTTAATTAGATTTATGGATTTTTAAAGAGTCAAAGATCAAATTAACAACTACCAAAGTGAAAATTGGCATGAATATAAATTTTCTCATGCCTAACATGATGACATAACAAAAGGTTAGTCTTTTTAGGGGGGTTAAAACTCAGAAAAAACAACATATTTTGTGGGGTTTTGGTAATTACTTGGACATATTCTAACCAGTTTATATGGAATTTGGTACTAAAAACACTTTCTACAAGTCCCACACATGAACAAACAAAAATGGTAGACTTGCCCATTTTTAGTAGTTATATAGGAGTCAAGATGTTACAAAAAAGCATAATTTTAGGGTTTTTTTTTTACAATTACATTAGTGTATTTCAACCAATTTCCATTGAATTTGGCACAAAGATACTTTTAGCAGTTCCAAATAGGTCCAATACATATAATAACAAAAATGTGTGATAGGTCCAATTTTGACTCTTTACTTAGTATTGTATTTTTTTTTAATACTGATTAATTGTACCTCTATCTTAATTACTAAGAATATAATGTATACAGAAGTTTTAAAACTACGTTCCATACATAAAAGGAATTACTTTTTATTCTGATTAGTAAAAAATATATATATAAATAATGCTCACAACAAAATCTTTTTTCCAAAAATGCAACTTTCACAATAACTTTTATATTTCAGTTCTAAAAGGATAGGCAGAAAAAAAATGGAACAGGATAGTGTGAGGAATGACAAAATTTTACATGTTCTCACTCTGTGTCAGTCAAAAGTGCTCTACATTTACTGCATAATTACAGACACTACATATTTCATAAGATGCACTACATGGAAGTATAAAACACTACCTTTCCCACATCATACTAAACACTACATATTAAAGAAGATATACTCCAAACTAATACAAAGTACTTTACATTTGATACATATGATCAACACTACAGACTATAAAAGATGAAATACACTGCAATATAGAACACACTACATCTATTATATAAAGACAGACTGCACATATTCCATAAACAGCATATCATGTTAATATAAAGTATACTACATTTATACAAGATAATGCTAGAAATTTCATATTCCATAAGAATAACAGCATACTAATACAAAGTACACTTCATTTACCATACTAGACACTGTATATTCTAAAAGATTAACTCAAAACTAATACAAAACATATTACATTTACAACATAATACTAGACACTGCATATTCCAAAAGATTCACTCAATGATAATACAAAGCACTAGATTTACAAGATAATGCTAGACACTACATATTCCAAAAAATGCATTTTGTATAGGTTTCAATGCATATTTATTTATAGGACTTACGTAATTCCTAGGTATTAATAATGATTATGAAAACTGTTTTTTTCCTCTTTACTAAGTTACATGCTTCAACTAGAACAAGCTATAGAATTTCATCTTAAATATACCATACAAATACTTTGACTTCTTAATAACATGTTATTTCTTAAAGTATATTTGCAAAACAAAACACAAGAAAGCAATAATATGGTCCTTTAACATTTTTAAAATAATGTATTATTTCTTGCCCGTTATATCCGAATACATAAAATTAGTTTTTGCTCAAGAGTCATCTACTTAGAACAATACATCTTATAACTCCGAGCTAAATGATAAACCTATAATAATTAGTCTTATGAAATGGTTTCAAACATTTAAGGCATACAGGAAAAGTTAACAAAATAATTGAAATTAATTATGCTTACAACAACTAAAACAGATTCAATACACTTCAAGATACATTATCTGTAATTTCTAAAAGACAATTATCAAAGCTAATATAAATTACTCAGAGCCATTTCCAGTACTTACAAGGTTAATAATACTTCCTAGGCTATGAATTCTTCAAGTTTTAATATGCTTCCTATGATTCTCAACTAAAAGTACAATTAGTAATCAAGTAAGCATTAACTTTATAGCACTGAATACACAAGCACATATGAAGTTAGAGTACTTCAGACAACTAACTTGTTTTCTGAGCCCTATATCAGTATGCTATACATACAGAGATGACTAGATATAACCAAGGTTTCTACTTATGAATGTTTATCACATCTCTCACTCTCAAACACCATCTGATAAAAAGGGGCACTTTACACTTCTTTTACCATGGTTACCATGAGTGGTTTATTTTTGGTTTCAAGTGAATGACATTCCCTTTTTCTAAGCTGGTCTGATGCCAGCAATTCCATTCTGAAATTAACTGAATACTAGCCACATTATAGATCAGTAACTTCCATTTGGTACTATTGGAATTAGTCAACTTTTTCTTTTTTAATGGAAAGAGCAAGTAGAAGTAAATTTGGGGTCAAGGTCATTATAAAGTTCAACTAGAAATTAAGTATTGTCCTGAATGTTTCACATATATATATAAAGAAACATAACATGTTCATTTCTTAAAATTAAACTATTCTAAGCATGCTGGTGTTTGGCAGGTCCAATTCAATTGTAAAAAAGTGGGAAGTTTGTAAAAGTGATAAGCCCATACTTGCCTTTATTTTCTACAAAGCAGTGCAAATGATAACATGTTTTGTTTATTTTCTACAAAGCGGTGTAAGTGGAAAAGCCCATATATGTCACTATATGTAATGCTCTGTTGCTAACAGTTGAACAGGTTGACTGTTTAATCCATGTAATGAATTACCTATGAATAATGACTGCACTGATTATTGTCATAGAAATGAAAATCAGTTAATCACAATTGCAAATTCACTGTCATAAAAAAATAATCACTTGATAAAATTATAATTAAACTGATTGCCACAAAAATATTCACCTAATCAAAAATAAGTAATTAATATACTGTCATTGTCTGTTTGTTGTTAAGTGCAAAATTATACAATGGGCTAATTGTTATCTGCCTATTGTAGATATCAGATCTAGTTTTTACATAATAAGCCATTTTTATTTTTAATTACAAGTTTATTTAGCTTTAGGTCAACAATGATTTGGGAAGGGGAGGGGGTCTTTATCTTAAGTTGAGTGTAGAAATAAAAAAAAACAAACTTACATAGCATAAAAAAATTAATGGCTTTTAAAAACTAAAAACATTTCTCAGGTGGACAGTGTCACCATCACCAATAACACTGTCTAATGTTTCAGATAAACTTCAGGACAGAATGGCAAAACAGTAAAATGTGCCTTATTGTGACCTGTGTGGTACACAGACAACACATTGGTGCATCAGTCCCAGATAAAAGAAAATAATGAGTTAAAAACTATGACCAATGTGTAATTTAATTAGAACAACGTCCTCTTTCCAATCCTTACAGTAGCAAGACAGCCAAAGTCTAATAGAGGGTTTAATTTGGAAAAGCCTGTTTTCACGTTGCTCACTCCAAGTTCACTGCCAACTGGCATGGAGCCAAGCCTTAAATACAGGACCATAATCCATGTATGGAACAGGCGCAGCAATAAAAGTGCCAGAGCAAATAGATTTAGCTGCACTGTTGGTGAGCTCATTCCTGTGAATACCAATGTGGCCTGGTATCCAGAAAAACTTGATAGAAGTAGATGTTAAAGAGAAATGGGCCAGTCAGTTTTGGGTATTGGCAAAAACAGGGTGTGAACTAACATGAAGCAATTCCAGGGCCAGTAGAAAACTAAGCGAGTCAGTATAAATCATACAGTTTGAATACTGCTTAGCTTCTATGTTATCCAGGGCAAGGGAAATGGTCTACAGTTCAGCAGTGAACACAGAAGCTGTAGAGGGGATTCTGCACACAACCACAAACCACAACAAACTATGGCAGAGCCCATACTGTTACCTGATTTAAAACCATCTGTATTTCCAATAAGAGAGTGTCTACTTTTCTCACATGAGTTAAAGATAGGACATAATTGGGGACTGTAAGAAGCCATGGTGGGATGGGCTGACCAGTGGATACAGCAATGTTATCCAAGGACAGACATGATTTATCCAACTGCACCTGGATATGAAGGCCAAATGGAGCAGTGGTAGATCATCCACTCTGAAAATGTATGCCCCACCGAAGAAAGAAAACACAATCCCAGGTGGAATGAAGTTTCAAAGCACACAGTAAAAACAGTTGCAAATGGCAGAGGTGCAAAGAAGGTTCATGAGACTGTGTATAACCCCTGAACTGGGAAAGTGTGGAAAACCCCAGTGCAGAGCTGAAGTCCTTGATGATGAATAGGGTCTAGCATCTATAACACTGATGGTCTGGCAGAGCCATAGAGCAGTGCTCCATAATTGAGTTTCAATCAAATAAGAGCACGATATATCTTTAGCATAGAACACTGATCTGCTCCCCAAGTGGTGGAAGAGAGGACAAAGGATGTTCAGTGCTCTTGTACATTTGACCCGTAGCTGCTTGATGTGTGTTGTAAAGGTTAGCTTACTGTCAAAGATAAGCCTCGAGAACTTTGTCTCAGGGACCACAGGCAGCACAACTTCACTGGTGGCAAAAGTGCATGCAAATGGTTTTAGAGAGAAAGAAGGTAAAGCCAATTGCTGTGGTCCACTTCAGTAAACAATTGAAGGCATTCTGCAGCTGCCGCTCAATATACCTCATGTTCAATGACTGACATAAGGTGCAAAAGTGATCAACATAGAGCCCGCTTGCAACAGTGAGAGGGAGTTGTTCAGTGATGGCATTAATTTTTATACTGAAAAGTATGACACTCAAAACATGGCCCTGAGGGACTCCAAGTTCCTGAAGAAAAGAACGGGAAAATGTCGAACCAACGCGAAATTGGAATCTCCTGTCCATGAAAATTTTTTTTTAAAAAATGGGCAAATGTCCACGTAACCCATATATACCTTAAGTCCATGTTGTATCATAAGCCTTCTCAATGTCAAAGAATATTGAAACAAGATGTTGTCATTTGAGAAAGGCTTCTCTGATTGACATTTCAAGTTGAATCAGGTGGTCCATGGTGGAGTGCTGCTGCCAGAACCAACACTGGGTGGGCGAGAGGAGGTTGTTTCATTTGAGGAACCAAACAAGACAAGCATAAATCATCCTCCCTAAGATCTTACAGAGACAGCTCGTCAAAGCTACTGGACGATAGTTTGAAGGAATCTTGGGATCCTTCCCAGGCTTAAAGAAAGGAAGGGCAATAGCCTGGCACCAGGCATCAGGAAAAACATTCTCCTGCCAAATCCAGTTAAACACAATCAGAAGAATAGCAAGTGAAGCAGGAGATAGGTGGCACAATATGTCATAGTGTACATCATCAGGTCCAACTGATGTACTGCCAGACCGATAAAAGGCCAGTTTGAATTCCACCAGCATAAAGGGATGATTATAGTCAGAGATCAATCAGCTGCTTGTATAATACAGTCAGTTACTGCTACAACACAGTCATCTATTGATGGTTTATAGACAATGGCAGGATCAAGTTCTGTGAGAGCAGTGAAAGAGGGCCAGTTTGCCTGATCCAGCTTCCATTGGGGCACGCAGGTCAGGTGACACTGACCACAACCAGTCTCTTTTAAAATTATAGAAGAATGATTGCTGCCTCATGGATTATTGTCAATTCTCCATGAAAAATGGGAGAATAATGAAGGGGAGCAAACTGAGAGATCAATAGCGGTAAAGGACTGACAAGGTGCATAGAAATTAGTTGAAGAACCAGTATTGAAAAGAGAAAGGTTGTGATCAGACAGCATACGCTCTACAAAGCAACCCCTCCTATCAATATCAGTACTTCCCCAGAGGTGATGATGTCCATTAAAGTCCCCCAGGATGAAAAAGGAAGATGGAAACTGTTCAATGAGAGCATCAACGTCTGATTGATCGTATGTCTCTCCAGGTGACAGGTAGAGAGAACAAACAGTGATGGTATGACCCAAGGAAACACAGATGGCTACAGCCTCCAGTGGTGTGTGAGTGGCAAAGATAGAATCGGCACATGCTGATCAACCAACAGTGTCACCCCTCAATGCACTCGTCCATCACACAGCCTGTCATTTCTGTATAAAGAAAATTGTTGAAAGGTGACTGTATCAGCAGGTTTCAGAAATGTTTCCTGTAAGGAAGGACATACAGGATGATTGGAAGCAATCAGTGTTTTGATGTCATCCAGATTAAAATGTAAACCTAGATAGTTCCATTGTATCAAGGTGGCCCTTTTTAATTACATGTAGGTGAATTGGGTGGAGAACTATTATGTTTATGACCACGTCTTTCTTCCTCACTGTCGTTATTCAAGGGAGGTCAGTGGACCTCCGTTGATCCTGCCCTGGGTCAATTGGGCAGGTCTTTGCTGTGGGAAGGGGATTCCAGTGACTGAGGACACGAACGAATGATTGTTTTGCATCTTGGGGTGGGAGAAGAAGATGGATTCGAGGAAATGCCTGTACCCGGAACCAAAGGATGTGGATCTTGAGGTTAGTTGGAATGTATGTAAGGGACAGAGATGGGTGTTAAAGTTGATTCATCAACTTTCTTAACCATGATGGTTAAAAGGATTTTCATTTGTTTTCAGAATGATTCTCATGCAGGCACAGAGATATCTGTCTGCACTTCCGCAGTAGTTGTGGAACAAAGTGCGGCAGCATATGTCTGAGATGAAGAGGTGGACAGCAATTTTCGAGCCTCAGGATAAGTAATGTTATGAATCGTTTTCAAATGCTGTACCTCTTTTTCTTCCAACCATTTAGGGCAAAAACATAAGTAGGATGGGTGAGAGCCATTGCACTTGATACAATGATGGTCTCTTTCATACTCATAGGCATCATGGTCCGTGCCGCCACAACAAGCACACATCAGGAAACCACAACATGACATCTTTGGGTGACCGAACCTCTGACACTGGATACATCGGAGAGGGTTTGAAATGATACGGCCATACCCTACAATTAAGATAACCTGCCTTGATGGTGGCAGGCAGACGTGGTGACGTAAATGTCAGAATAAGGACATTGGTTGGCATCATACTTCCATATTTGCAAATGGAGATTCGCCTCACTGCAGAAACTCCTTGAGTGGAGAAACCAGCAAGAATCTCCGACTTGGGGATGTTTTTCAAATCCCTTTCAACAATAACTCCTCATGATGAATTCAAAGTAGCATGAGGTGTAACCTCAATAAGTATGTCCCCAATTGCCTTTGAACTCAAGAGAAGTTCAATGTGTTGAGATGTAGATGTTTCCACCAATATGTCACCACATCGAAGCTTCTTTATTGACTTTGGAGAGCCAGCAAGTCCCTCTAGTCTCTTCTGAATGAAAAAGGGAGATATTTGGTCTAAAGGTTTGTCTGAAAGAGAATGTAGGATAAGAAAATGAGGTACAACAGGTGGTACAGATGTTGAACATTGCTGCTCAGAATCTTCAAAATGTGGTCTTATACCTATGGACTGTTTTTTTACTATTTTATTAAGATTTTTATTAGGACGATCCATAGGAGAAAAAGAAAATTTAGGTGCCCACTGACCCCACCCACCATGGAACCCTCGAGGGGATGCACTACAATGTCAAGCAAGGACACTGCAGCAATGCCAGGGTTTCATGAGCACTATACCCAAACACCAGCATCAGATACAATGTCCACAACACCTGTTGAGAACTTCCAACACTGGTATTTTGTTGACCCTAGCCCAAGTGGACCAGCCAATTGACCCAAGGGGGGCCACCCCAAGGCTGCCCATCTACAGGAATTTAAGGCCAAAGTGGTGTGTTAGGATTGGACCCCTCAACCACCAGAATCCTCTCCTCCCATTCACAGGTCGCCATGCACAGCAAACATGTGGGTGGATGTTTAGATCCCAGAGGAAGTAAACTGAAAGAACAGAATCTTCCCTGGGAGGTCCCCTCACCACGTACAGGAATCCACACTGAGGGGTACTAGTGAAGTACCAGAGGAGTCAGTGCTTGGGCCTTTTCTTTCTATTTACATTACTACTGATATTTGATTAGTAAAATTTGCTTATGATATCATATTCTTGGGTAATTCTAGCAGTGCTGAGAATGTTGAATATTAAACAATTTGGATCAATTGGTCAATTTAATAAATGTTTTGTAAGTGGAATTTAACATTATTTAGTTTTCATAACTTGGGCTGCAAATTTTATACATAGAGAAAACTATTCAATAGCATGACAAAAGAAAATATATTTATAGGCAAGGCAGTGGATAACAACATGTAGGAGAGAACAAGGAACTTGTTGGTATATCAAGACTGTCCCATCTACTTGAGTAACCACAACAGGTAAATTGTGTATTTAACATTGTCATCATTTCAGTACCTTGTATTTTCCTTATTGTCATTGGATAAGTTTAATAACCATGAACATGCATATGTACTTGTAAATGATACTGTAGCAACCATTTTATTATACTTACAAAAGAATATAAAATATTTATATTACTGTAACAAATATCCCTCATTTAGTTATTTAGTTGATCAAATTGCACACACATGCAATGTTCTAATTTCATATCGGTAAAATTTTGTAGTGACTTTGTTAAATTCCACATTTAACTTTATACAGAAAATAATTATAATCTGTTCCTAAATTATCCTCACAGGCTTTACTCTATGTTGGAGGTTTGAACTCTTTCCTGAAGATAGTCAATATACAGGCCTTACTTGTGTGTCAACGAAGATCCGTAGTTTTCCTTCATGTAACCTAACAGTAACAATTGAAATTCCATAAAAGCCTTACATTAAAATATCACTTGATCCTTTATGATAACCATAAACTATACAAATATAAACATTTTTTTTTAAATATAAGGTGACCATTTTGATATCAATGAATACTTATCATATATTTTACCTATAAAACACTAGAATATTAAATTACAACCATGACTTCTTGTATGATCTGTGAGAAGGAGAATGAGCACAAAGGTATGTTTTTAACAACAAGTGAAAAACTATATAACTGCCCTTCAACTGACAATAACACACTACTTTAACTGCTTATCAGTTGGAAAAAAATTCCAACAAAAAACAAGATCATTTTCTTCCTTAACACTGTTAAGACCATTTACAAAAGTTATGTGCATAATTTAGATTACATTATCTCTCATGCATTATGCCACAGAAATTTTAGTCTATTAAATTCCTGAATAATAATGGTTGAGTTTAAAACTTTTGCTTTTACTTTTTCCCCTCAGGCCAGGAATGAGTGTGCAATTTGCAAGGGCAGCCTTAAATTTCAGCTTTAAGTTCAAGTTAAACTTAAAGAGTCGAACGTCCCCTTGTTGTCTGTATATTACTAATATTAGTAACACTAATGGTATTAAGCTATTTTTGTATTTAGCTTACTCACAAACAATAATAAATCTGATAATGGTAATAGTAATATAACCAACTATATATATATTCTACTTACAGTAGAATTCGTAGTTCTGATAATGACGACATTGTAAGATTACAAATTCTATTGCACACTATACTTTAACCAATTCGGATTATGCAGTATTAACGTTATTCTGCACGTCACACGGTAATTATACTGTAATATTATGAATAATTTCAGTATCAGACTAATAATGTTTTCACCCGATTTCAGACCATATTCAACATGAATTTCAGTCAGACTTAAGTTATTAATATTAAACGATATAAATTATACGTTAAGATGAGGCATTAAAGGTATATGCTATAATGTTTAATTCGTTACTTCATACAGAAATCGTTTATCAGCACATGAACTTTTCTTACCTGCCCTATAAATAAAAGCTAAGCTTTAAATTAAACAAGTCAAAATAGCATAAATATATGTATTACCTACGTATTAAGAGTACCTATTGTATCAGATGACTTATCTACGAATTATATCAAAAATAGACTTCTACCAAGCTAATTCTAACTTTTACCAGTTTTTCTGCTATAACTTGAAATATTAACATAGTACACGAATCTACCCACCTAGAGCTAGTGGCGTCATCTGTTCATTTTCATCCTTTTAATTAGCTTCTGAAACAGTTTGTTTTTTGAATTTCGCACAAAACTACTCGAGGGCTATCTGTGCTAGCCGTCCCTAATTTAGCAGTATAAGACTAAAGGGAAGGCAGCTAGTCATCACCACGTACCGCCAACTCTTGAGCTACTCTTTTACCAACGAATAATGGGATTGACCGTAATATTTTAACGTCCCCACGGCTGAAAGGGCGAGCATGTTTGGTGCGACTGGGATTCGAACCCGCGACCCACAGATTACAAGTCGAACGCCTTAACTCGCCTGGCCATGCCAGGCCTAGTTTGTTTGTAATTAAGCACAAAGCTACATAATAGCTTATCTGTGCTCTGCCCACCACAGGTATCGAAACTCGCAAATCTCTAAGAAAACATTTCATAATTTTTATCTTAAGTGTGCTTTATAGTTGTGATAACTAAAATAGTCACGAAATTCAAATATAATCAAGTAACTTGTAACCCTTTTAATTAAAAATTTATTCGATATTTTTGTGTTGAAACAAAAAGATTATGTATATATATATGAAAATATGTTTTCTAAAATAGGATGTTTAATTCTTATAAATTTAATTTTACAAAATATATTAAATTCTATCAATAATGTTTTTATAAATATCTTCATGCATTTTCAGACTTAACTCGTGGAACCTCTCAAGTACATTTGCTGATCTCTGGGGCTTCCAGCACCCCAGTTTGAGAAACGCTGGTTCAGGAATAATAGCTGTTCACCTTGTGGAACCATTGCAGTAATGCTGCGTATTGTGCAAAAACATCAACAATGGTGTCTTTCAAGATCTTGAGGTTACGGCCTCCACTTTGACTTCTTATATGGGTAGTGCTAATCGCTTTAGGTAACTTCAACATTTTCTTTAAGTAAGGAACATTAGGTTTAAACACTGTGTAACAGACTGCAGTAAAGAAAACGTTTTGATTCATGATTTGGTGAATTGGTTGATGGGAAAATTCTTAAGCAACAAAGGCTAGTTTATCACTTAATGAGTTCAGTGAAAGTTTGAAGATTTAACAGAATAGGTAATACAAGTTGCCAAACACATGCGTATCAAGTTTGTTAATTCTTGCAGAATATTGTTCAGTAAGCTGTTTGCTGAACTCATTCGCGTCTAGGTGAAAAACACTGCTCCCTATGGATTTATTGTATGTTTCTGACTTCTTTGAGTTCAGATATCTCACAATATTTCCAGTATTTTTGTAGTGAGTAAGGTTAGTATTAGTTTATGTTCACAGTTTTGATCACCAACAATTATGTATTTCAGGACGGCTGGTATGGGTATTAACACTTTTACTAACAAAGTAGAGAACAACGTTTCGCCCTTCTTAGGTTATCTTTAGGTTAACAAAGAGAGAGTTTGCAACTGACAATTGCCGGGCACATGTCATAGAGACCAGAGTGTAAACGGGCATGGGATTATAGGGGGCGTTATAGTTAGATGTTAGATTATTAATTAGTATAGATATAAAGGTGTTAGTTTAATTTTGGTTTTAGTTATATAAGTAGGGCTTCTTTGATTTTGTGTATGTTTATATTTGCTTCCCTACCGATGACCAATTATCTACAAACGCAAGTCAATGAACCAAGAAAAAATGTAATAATGAACCCTTTCACAGATAATAATACATATGTGTGTGTTTTCTTATAGTAAAGCCACATCGGGCTATGTGCTGAGCCCACCCAAGGGAATTGAACCCCTGATTTTAGCGTTGTTAATCCGTAGACATACCGCTGCACTAGCGGGGGCATAATAATACATCATATGAAATTTAATCCTTTAACGCAGACACAAGTACACACTGTTGCACAGAACAGCCCCTATTACAAAGTCGATTTACAGACACAATGACCACCTACTCCTTTAGGAGAGAGTACTCTAACACACTATGCCAAGAAATGAAAACCCTTCAACTTTAATCCAAAATATTCAAAATATTAAATAAATGATGAAACACCCTTTAACAATAACAAAAAATATATAGTATAAAATCTTTAAGAAGACTCAGTTAAAAAGTCCAATGGTCTTTGCAACCTTAGTGGCACAGCGGTATGTTTACGGACTCACAACGTTAGAAACCGGATTTCGATACCCGTGGTGGACAGAGTACAGATAGCTCTTTGTGAAGCTTTGTGCTTAACTTTAAACAAAAATCAAATGATCTTTAACAGTGGCAATTCATTTTAATTATTTTCAGAAACATATTTGTTAAACACGCATTAAATATAAAATCTGAACCAACTGAATATAGATGCATTGTCATAGCAAGCAAAAGTAAACAAAAAAAGTTACAAACAACACTTTACTACGTAGAAATGAAAATGACAATACGCACACACATTAAAACAAGTCCCTTGCCCAAATCTCAATAAACATATTTAAATTTTACAATGCAGTAAACAATATGAATCCGTAATGATGCCTTCGCAGTAATCCACACTTAAATTAAACCTTATTAACAGAAAAATCGTACATCAAGTATTATGTTTTTGCTCATGTTGCACATAACAAAATTGAAAGAACCTTATTTTAAGTACAATTGCATATAAAATCAAACTTCAGTATAAAATGCTACGTTACAATTCAAACCATTTAAAAATGAAATTACATTTGAATCAGATGTTTTTAATAAAAATTAAATTATTACATAATACACAACACTTTATTTTAGATCATTAAATAAAATTAAATCAAAACAAATTTGCAGAGATACATAATGAAAACGCATCTGAAAATAAATAAACAAGAAAAATAAATATTTATAAAAGTATACTTACCTTAACAGCCAGCAAGAGTTTCTAACTCCATTCACTCTCATTTGATTTTTCATAATTCAGCCAGGTAAGTAGCAATGAGTATTATTCCAAATACTTCTATTTACATTTGTATCTAATATTCAGGCCTCAGTCCATTTGGTGGCTCCCTCCTGGTAATGTTGAATTTTTGAATATTTATTACTTTTAGTACAGCAATGTTAATTTTGAATTTATTGTTAGGTTCACCTTGCTGTCACTGAAGTAGCTACCAGGACAATTTTGATGTTGGTATATCGAACTTCTGCATTGCATGCAAATTTGGCCAATGGTCAGATAATAAACTATGGGGCAACAGCTTTTATTTAGAAGAGGGCACGAGTTTCTGGATTTATTCTGATCAATGGTGATGACGCATTCTTTCTCAGGTTTTCATCTGTTATGGTGAGCAAAATTACCCGATTTCATGTTGCAAGTATTGATGGTTTGATATAGACAGAACTTTCCTTCTTTTTTCTCTGGTATTCAGCCATTCCTTAGGGTGACTACAACTACAAAAAAAAATGTCTTATTTGGTCTCGGAATGTAGTGGTCTTGACATAGGTGGATACACAACTGATGACATTTGTTCTTAACGGTTAGGTATACTTTCACAGGGCAATGGAGTAATCTATTTTTTGTCATAATTATGGAGATTTAAACACTGGTAGTTAAATCATTAAAGGGTTCTCAATAATAGGAATGGAGGTAATGACTTTCTGGTCTATTTATGGCTCCTATATTTTGTCCAAATAGGCCTGGGATGTTGCGGTGTGGATCTGCAATGATCAGATACTTTAGAGCAGACTAAACAAATAATTCAGTGAAGTCCCGAATATGTACAGCTTTTGCCAGGAATACATCTTTACCCATGAATTCTGTCAGAAGGAAGAAGAAACTGATTCCTGGTGTCTTCGGCTCGGTAGAGAATTATAACTCCTTGTCAAACAGAAAATCAGGGTTACCAAACTGATTTTCAAGACAGAATATCCAGAGATTTTCTCACACAAATCTCTGGCTAACTAAAGGCAAGACAATCAATTCGGTCCAGACGAACTTGACCATAAATATCAAATGTCTGGAATAAAAATTGGAATGTCTATGAAATATAATTAGTTAAAAGGTCAGCCATGAGATTAGGTTGAAAGACCTGGTTACAATTATTACTCTCCTTTAAAACTACTACTATCTTTTGAATCCGACTAATACATGAATTACCTTGGTCAAGTAGTATTCTATTAGGTTTGCATGTGGTCATGCTATAATTGCCCATAGAAAATGTATCGCCGTCACTTTGGAAGTGCTCAATTCATATGGCTTATTGACTTCCTGCTTGACTATTACCTATTTAAATACACTATCCTCTATTGCAATTGCAGTATTATCTAATGTTATCTTTGATTGGAGACCATCTTTCAATTACAAGTTTAGTAGTAATTATGGTGCGAATTACAAAGTCTCACCATGTGGGTGTTTCTTTCTGTATTCTTCCTCGTGCATTTATAACCTTTATAATATCTTATAAAGTTGTGTTTTATTACATATTTCAATTTTATTGATTGAAATAAAACATGGGTTACTCTAATTAGATTTGTTATGTATTTAAGCTATTTTCTGTGAAATTTGCCTAATTCTGATAATTTCACACATTCAAATAAGTCTATTTGAAAAATTATTATTTATTGCATTATTCTTATCACAAAAATAAAACATAAAACAAGCAAAACTACGTTTTTTTTTCATGTGTAGAATCTGTATCTTTGTTATTTTTATCCCCACCATAATAATTCACTGCTTAACAAATATTCCAATGTCAAAATTGGAACATTATTTTCTAGTATTAATGACAATAATAGGTACATTAAAGATTCAAACAGTACCTTACAGAATATTAATCATATTTAACATCCAAGTCAAGTCCAATATGTTGTAAATAGTACAGCACATTTTCCTGCACTTTTAACTGATCACAAAAGTTCCATAGGTTACATACATCCAGCTTGCATTTCTAAATCTGAACCAAATACAGTTTGCCTTACTGTCTAGCAAGATGATTCACGATTTATCTTCCTGCACTCCAAGCATTAATTGTTGTATTCATTCACTAGTGAAATTCCTATGGCATGACTTGTCATTGTTGTAGCATAATTGGTTTTGCCTCCGACATATCATCAAGGATCCATTCCTCACTTCCAACGAAATGCTTTTTCATATATTTAAAAAAATGACTGGTATAAGTAAAGAAAGCATTATGTAGAGGAGTGAAACGTTGTTCGCTCCTCTACTAATGCTTTCTCTACTTATACCAACCGTGTTTTACATATATAATTTTCTCTACAAGTGGGTTTTCTCGTCATCACGGAAATGCTTTTTTGCCTTATTACGAGTCGATAATAGTGAAATAATCTTGAAGAAGTTGATCACAAACCAATGGTAATACAGTAGAAAATCAAGGAACCTGGAGACTTTTCATTTATTCACATGATGAATCCAAATTTGCAACATAACTATTTGAGCAAGTTGCATGGAGATTCCGTCTCTACCCCCATTAAAATCGAGAAATTCAAATTTATGTCTGAATTAGCATACTTTTTTTTAAGTTTCAGTTTGAAACCTTCCTTTTTAATCTACTTGAATATCATTTTTGTGTTCTTAGCTGCAGATTTAAACATGTGACCAAACACAAAATATACACTGACATGGACGAGATACTTCTCTCGAGGCAGCTCTTTTAGCAACTCCATTAAGTTCTCAGAAATGGTGGCCACATTACACAGGTCAAACGGCATGGTAAAAACTAAAAGGATTTTTTGATTCTGCCTTCATCTAGTTTTACTTTTCATTACCTGGATGCTGGTCTAAAATACCGAACCAATGGATGTTCGTGGAAAGGAGCAAATGCCAGCTACCATATTAAGGTATTTGAAATTAGTGCAAAACACGGGAAAAACATTTTGGCAATCACGACTGGAGATGACTAACCACTCTCTGAAGGTTGTGCTGTTCCATTCTTTATTAACCATTATATTTTACTGCTGATTAATCATTCAGTGTTCTAGGAAGACTACATAGATAGTTCTTTAATAACAGAGTTCTTTAATATATCTTAAATAAGATATATGTCACCGGTAACAGTGTGTTTATGATTATGGTTAGATTCAATTAACCATATCTTATTAAAGAACTATCTATGTAGTCTTCTTAGAACACTGATGACCATTAGCTAGACAACTTCTCAAATAAATAACTACCAAAGCTATATTCTGCCTCTTTTTTAGACAGGAAACAGCCTCTTTCATACATGGGCTCCATAATCATATAATGTATTTCGAAATACACTAGGGATTATCTATAGTAAACCACAAACACCACTTGTGTTCCTAAGCATATTGTACTGTGACTATCTTTCCAATATAAACCCATGCAGTCTACTGTTCTTTGGGCCTATGTAGTCAAAATTGAATAATTTTGCTATGGAACATCAGTTTTTTTGTTCCACAGGTATAGTAAGTCCAATAAGTTTGATAGTACATGCATTCCAAGGATGATGATGCCAGAACTGAAGCTGTCAACAACTACCTTTATTTTGAAAATGAACCAACATAGTCGCAGTTTGATCTCTCAATTCACATCTAATTTATCCCTATTCTAAAAAATAAAGTTTGTGTAGATAGATCTGATTGGTGGTTTTGTTCGGAGTGTATGACATCTATAAGTGTTCTAGGTGCTTCTTTATCAACCAAGAACTCTTTATTTTGCTTTCTTATTCCAAGAGACATGTCTCAAGACCTACATTGTCCTTAGAGACCAAGACTGATAACTTTACATTTTTGCTACAAGCTGTTTGTTACACTCACTCTTTCTCATGGAGTACAATTTAAACAATTAAACAATCAATTGGATATGGCTAAAGTCTTAGTTTGCTGTGACTTTAAATGTCAACATAGTGATGTCTTGCCTCATTCACAAGGAATCATGATAATTGGTAAACACTTTCTTTTTCAGTTTCTAAGTAACTTTCAGACATTTTTCTTACATTATGAGCTTCAAGGTGCCCAAACACTCTGAAAACAACAGACTTAGGGCCTCATTTGCCACAAAAACCCGTTCCTTATTTTGCGATCATGGATACACTGTAAGAGTTCACAAATCACACAATTTGCTTAAATAAGGTAGATCTGCTTTATGTGTAGTGTATCGCTTCAAAATTAGGAACTGCTGTGCGGGACAGTTCAGTTTTGTAGATTCGCGGGAAAATTCTGAAACAAACAAACAATTTTTATTATAACTTTAGAAAAAAATATTTGTAAAGAATATTTTCTACGTAGGTGATATTAATAGGCTTATATTTGAAATGATTTGTAAAATGTTTGTTAATAGGCGGCACTAAAAACACATGTAGTCACCTTAACACAACGTACAAGATATAATTTTAAGCCAGTGAAATAGCAATTCAAGTATGTCGAATGATAATGAAAAAATGGAAACACAGTCAATTCGAACATTATCTGCTGAAATGAGTAACCTTTCACGACCAGATGGATCGGCTATTGTAGCTCAAGGTTGTATTAATATTAAAATTAGTCCTAATGTCACCAAAGAATAATTACACAATGGCTTAGGTTTAGACTTAACAATAACACTTGAATTTTTCGAAGTAGAAGTGAGTTAAAGTCAGATTTCAACTTTATGTGTACATGTATATATTTTGGAACTAGTGTTAACATTTCAAGTATTCTTAGTGTAGAATATCGCTTGTTATAGCTTGCAGTCAGATTTATATTTTGTTTTAATATAAGTAAAAAGAACCCTATTTTATATATCATAAAAAAGTGTTATTCAATATTAAATAATCGTTTTGAATTACTGTTCCTACATTACAATATGGCATCTTTCATTAAAATGTTTTATATTTTTTTCATAAGTGAACAATTTAAAATTATTAGTGATATTAAGTGTGTGTATTTATAATTATCCAACTTGATGATACAGCTGTTTATTTCAAGTTCAAAGATGAAGGTTTAATGTTACTTGTAAGAGCTAAAAAAATAATTTGGTCATTCTACATTGGCCATTACCACTTTATTCCAAACATTGTTTTAGTTATTACTTTATAATATTAATTATGTAGCACTCTTGATTTGGCAGTACTACAGGATACAACATAATTATTTAACTGACGTATAAAAAATAAGATGCTCTGGATGCAATAAATAAAAGAAAGATCACAACACACAGTTTTGACACAAAAAAGATGTAAATTTCACAACAAAAATATCAGGATAAATGAGAATGCATATTTGTTTTAACACTTTCCTTTTTTTCAGTTTCATATTAATAAATGCAATAATTAAAAGTGTTCATTGTGGTTATTGAAATAGCAATTTGATGTAAGTAAGAGTTTGTATTTTCTTCCTGATTTGTAAAAAGTCCTTACATAATAGAAAAAAATGGATATTATTTTTGAAAGGTGTATAGCTGAATTATGGAAAATCTATTATTTAAATTAAAACAACATTTATGAAGTTTCAGTTCAAAGGCATATGTTGTTTATGTGCTTTTGGAACATGGTTATATATGAAGGTTTGTAGGGTTCTAAATAGTTTCCTGGTTCTTATTTATGTTAATTAGCCATATGTGCATAGGAAGGGATCAATGTGTACATGCCATGATCTTTTGCACAATGTCATTCAACTTGGTATTATATATTTTATTTTACAATTTTCAACTGTTCTTTTTACTTTAAATGGCTGATTCAGAGACACTTCATAGTAGAAGAGATTAAATACCAGACATTGTATGCAATAATGCTGAAAGAACTGTAGATCTGCATCTTCATTGTACTAGAGGTCATGTAAAATGTATGGTGAACAAAATATTTTTTATTCTTCATATGAACATCACCATACAGTGCAATTTATCGGAGTCAGACTGGTATTGGTGATTCACAGACATGTCTTGAGGATAAATACCTTTGTAACATTGTTTTTTTCTATATATAACAGACTTGCATATTGCTAAATCTTTATCATATGTCAGGTAGATATACATACTAAGTTAAGAATTATAGTTAACATTCCTTTTCAGTACTAGGTTGGTCTATTGTACCTATTCTGCACACATTTGTTTGAGAACCTTTGGTTTCATGTATGTAATGATTGTTATAATTATGTTTGTTGTTCAACCATTTTATGGCCATTGTATTTACTTTTAGTGAAGCACCAACTTTTCTGTGCTTTACCAGTAACCGAGAAACTTGGAAAGTATTTTGCTGTAGGTTATATTCATGCTAAAAGAATGAGATACAGAATAAAGCAATAGCTAGGTGCTAATCAGAATTCCCAGTTTCTGCTATATCACAGTTCATTTTAAAACCATATAATATGTCTTGACTTTCTGTTTTGTGATCACAGTTCTCTAATCATTGAAATATATATTTAGTGGCCTACAAATATTATATACAAGTAAAGCAATCACAAGTTGTTATTGATATTAACACAAATTGTCTTATAGATTTTTATTATCAGAAGTAAACAAATTTTGTTGGATACTGTATGAGCATATTACAGGTTTTGAAAATTAAATCTTTGAATAGTTGTGTAAAAAAAAACTTCTGAATTTTTGCCATAAAAAAGTATAGTTGTGTGCACTCTTTCAGTATATTTCATTGACTGTGATAAATTATTTTACAGAGTGAATTTATTATTTGCACAGCACTGGAAAGGAATTGGAGGAGTAACATATTTTTAATCAGGAATTAGAAATAATTTTATTTTACATGTTTCACATGATTCTCATTCTATAAACTAAAATAGTTGCAATATTTGTAGGTCAGTGAAGTTGTACTAGATGATGTGGTGGTTTGAACATTATAGGACATCAAGGATTTCTTTAACTGCAACTTACATTCACAGATAGAAAACCTGCCAACTTAAGACATGATAAGTCTTTTCTTAAACTCCTGTAAAGTTGTCTCTTTTACAACTGTAGATGGTAATGTTTTCCACGGATTTATCACCCTGGTAGAGAAATAAAGCTATTTCAAGTGGAGTTGCCTCACCTTTCTTTGTAAAGCAAGTAAATGGTTGCTGCAAGTTATCCAGTACCTGTATGTAAGTACTGGATGAAAGGATGGTTTGTTATAGTAGAAATAAAATTCAATATTATGATATATGATTCAATATTTAGAGCCTTATGAAACAATTAAGAATGTTTGTAACTCAAGATTTTGTTTTACTTTTGTAGGTAACACAGTTGTGCAGTCAGCTGTATATGGACCAGTTGAAGTTCGTCCAAATAAAGAATTAGCAGACAAAGCATATTTTGACATTCTTTATAAGCCACTAATGGGTTTGCCAGGTAATATTTGCAGAGCATTATGAAATAATAATGGTTCTAGTATAAGATTTATGAAGTCTTAATAAATTTTAACTTTTCGTGATTGTGAGAGAAAAATGCAGCTACAGTATGCATGAACAGGCTTTAATGCAGTTTATATGAAAAAATAAAAGATAAAAAAGGTGAATTTGGCTTGCCATAATCACATAACTTGGGAGTATAAAAAATTACTCTGCTCTTGAAACACATTTATGTAATAACAGTTCATAATCAAATAATTTGAGATAATTCTTTAATATTGTTCAACCATGTAAACATAAATATAAATGAGAACTAAAATTATTTTGTGGGAATATAAAACAAAAAATGAAGTTATATTAGCAACTTTAACTCTCAAGCACTGCCTACTGTCTTTCGAACTACCAGAAATGAAAGAGGCTCACTTATCTTATTCTTGAATTTTTTCGAATAAATCTACAGAAAATCTTGTCTCATTCAGATGTTTAAAAAAAAGAAAAAAAGATTTACTGATCTATTGCTTTGAAGAGAATTCTTATTTCCTCCATTAAAGTGAAGAGTAAAATTAGTTACTTTTCAATTCTCAGGTACCTGCCTGTTGTCCCACCAGAAAGTAAAGACGCTTGTATTATAGGATTGATACATTCTGTAGTTTTGATCAACCCTTGTTTGTAGTTGTCAGGAATTACTATTTAATGAGAAAAAAAGTTTAAGAAAGTAAATCACTCATGCAAAATACATATTTTTGGTTTATTTTATAGATGTCATGACTTGGGCAAATATATATATATCTGTTATTTATTCTATTGGACTAGCATCTTTCACTACAAAAAGGGTATGGCATAATGGTTAGGAGCTCTACTCACAATTTGTAGGATATTATAATGTGATGGTCAATCCCTCATTTTGCTGGTAAATGAATATCTCAAGAGTTGATAGGGTAGTTTTGACTAGCTGCCTTCCCTTTATTCTATCACTGTTGAATTAGGAATGGCTAGCACAGGTAGCCCTTGTATAGCTTTGTGCCAATTCAAAACAAACCAAAACACTATGAAACTGCTAATTACTGGATCACCTGTGGTTTTTGTTAAGGAATTATGTCCATAACATTAAACTAATTTGTAACACACATTACTTTCTTTTTTTCATTTGTAAAATGATGAATTTCAGGAATATGATTAAAAATATTGTTTAAAATTTTTTTAATACTTTTGCATTTCTATAAATGCACTTCAGAATCATTGTATGTGTATTATCATAAGATTACTTCTCCATATTCCTGAATAGGTTGTCCAGAAAAGTTTTGGGAGCGAGTTATTCGTAACACATTAGAGGCAACATTATTGGCTAATCTTCATCCACGGAAGTCTATAAACATTATTTTACAAGAAATGCAGAACGATGGAGGAGTATCCTTGTGTATCGAAAAAAAGTTTTAAGTAAATTTCAGTTACATTAGTTTGCTTCTCACCTGTTGTTTAAGCTGCAGGAAAGACAACATAAGTTAGTGTTATGGTGTCTCATGTAACATGTTAGCCTCATAAAAGAAAAACATATAAAGAAAGATATCAATATTGGAGTTAATCCCTACTATTAGTGCTGAGTTCCCTATTTATTTTACATTCAGAATGAATTATTTCTCTTCATGTGTTTGATTATTTTATTACACTGAGTGTTGTAATGGGGAAAAACATCAAGCTACTCGATGTTATATTAATTGCACTGGAACTAAATGGTATGAAATGATTTGTAAATTTCAGGATTAAAATCTGATGGTATTTGGATTTTTATAGAAGGATGACTAAGATTCAGTAGTTTCCAGCTGTGATCACAGTTTAATTCCCCTTGGTGTGGATTCCTGCATGTGGTGAGAACTGCGACCTAAACATCCACCCACGTGTTTGCCGTGCATGGTGACCCATGAAGGGGAGGAGAGGATCCTGGTGGTTGAAGTGTCTAACCCTAACACATCATTTTGGCCTTGAATTCCTGTAGATTGGCAGCCTTGGGGTGCCCCCCTTTCCCAGGGTCAGTCGGCTGGTCCACTTGGGCTAGGGTCAACAAAGTACTAGTGTTAGAAATAAAATAGTGAAAAACCAGTCCACAGGTAAACGACCAGATCTTGAAGATACTGAGCAGCAATCTTCAACATTTGTAACACCTGTTGTACCTCATTTTCTTATACTACGTCCTCTTTCAGACAAACCTTTAGACCAAATGTCTCCCTTTTTCATTAAGAAGGGACAATAGGGACTGGCTCTCCAAAATTAGTAAAGAAGCTTCGACCTGGTGACATATTGGTGGAAACATCCGCATCACAACACAATAAACTCCTTTTGCATTCAAAGGTGATTTGGAATATACCTATTGAGGCTACACCTCATGCTACTTTGAAATTGTCATGAATAGTTATTGTTGACAAGGATTTGAAGAACATCCCCAAGTCGGAGAGTCTCGCTGGCTTCTCCACCCAATGAGTTTCTGCAGTGTGGCGTATCTCCACTTGGAAAGATGGTATTACGATGCCAACTAGTGTCCTCATTTTGACTTTTACTTTACCACGTCAACTTGCCACCATGAAGGCAGGTTATCTTAATTGCAGGGTATGGCCATACATTCCAAACCCTCTCAGATGTTTCCAGTGTCATATCATGGTTCTTTGATGTGTGCTCGTTGCAGTGGTAAGGACCACAATGCCTGTGAGTGTGAAACGGACCCTCATTATGTCAACTGCAATAGCTGTCATTCATCCTACTTTCGTTCTTGCCCTAAATGGTTGGAAGAAAAAGACGTGCAGCATTTGAAAATGATTCATAACATTACTTACCCTGAGGCTTGAAAGTTGCTGTCCACCACTTCATCTTGGACATATGCTGCTGCACTTTGTTCCACTACTACAGTGGGAGTGCAGATGGATTTCTCTGTGCCTCCAAAAGAGTTGTTCTCAAAACAAATGAAAAGTCTTTGGACCTCCATGGTTAAAAAGTGGATGAATCAACTTCAACAACCCATCTCTCTCCGTCACATACATTCCAGCAAATACCAAGACGCAAAACCATCATTCATTCACATCCTCAGTCACTCGAATCCTCTTCCAACAGCAAAGACCTGTCCAGTTAACCCTGGGCAGAATCTATGAAAGTCGATAGACCCCCCTCGAATAAAAACAGTAAGGAAAAAAGACATGGTCGTAAATAGAAGAGTTCTCCACCCAGTTCACCTATGCATAAATAAAAATAGCCACCTTGATACAATGGAATTGTGGAGGTTTACATTCTAATCTGGATGACATCAAAACACTGATTGCTTCCTACCATCCTGTGTGTCTTTCCTTACAGGAAATATTTCTGAAACAGGCCAATAGTCACCTTTCGGCAATTTTCGTTGTACACAAATGAGAGGCTGAATGATGGACGAGTGCATGGAGGGGTGGCACTGTTGGTTGATCAGCATATGCCCACTCTGACTTTGCCACTCAACACACCCTTGGAGACAGTAGCTATCCATGTTTCCTTGGGTTGTACCATCACTGTTTGTTCTCTCTACCTGTCACCTGGAGAGACATACGATCAATCAGACGTTGATGCTCTCATTGAACAGTTTCCATCTTCCTTTTTCAT
Organism: Tachypleus tridentatus; assembly: GCF_004210375.1. NCBI lineage: Eukaryota > Metazoa > Arthropoda > Merostomata > Xiphosura > Limulidae > Tachypleus > Tachypleus tridentatus. Next base: position 95,177,922 of record NC_134826.1, read on the forward strand.
CCTGGGGGACTTTAACGGACATTATCACCCCTGGGGAAGTGCTGATATTGATAGGAGGGGGTCGCTTTGTGGATTGTATGCTGTCTGATCACAACCTTTCTCTTTTCAATAGCAGTTCTTCTACTTATTTTCATGCACCAAGTCAGTCCTTTATTGCTATTAATCTCTCAATTTGCTCCCCTTCACTATTCTCCCATTTTTCAAGGAAGGTTGACAATAATTCATAAGGCAGTGATCATTTTCCTATAATTTCTAGAGAGACTGCCCTTGGTTGATGCCACTTGACCTGCTTGCCCTGGTGGAAACTGGATCAAGCAAACTAGCCTTCTTTCACTGCTCTTCCAAAACTTGATCCTACCCTCATCTGTGAGACATCAATAGATGACTGTGTGGCAGCAGTGTCTGACTGTATTATACAAGCAGCTGCTAAATGCCTTCCAAAAACCTCGACATGTTTTCTACGATATCTTTGTCTGTGGTGGAATCCTGTCTGCCATATGGCAGATACTTACAAAAAGTATCCCACACACTCGCACCACATCACTTTCCAGCAGACCTGTGCACATGCTTGGTGGGTAAGACATCAAAGCCAGAAAGAAACTTGGATTAAGTTCACAAACAGCATATCTTCTACCACCAGTTCTAAAGTCATATGGGACAAGATTCAAAAGGTCAGTGGGCAATATAATTCTGTCCCCCTCTTTTTTTGCTCTCTGATGACCAGGAAATAGCTGATACCCAGAGCATTGTCTATTCTCAAGGTGAAAGCTTTTGTTGGGTATCTAGCACTTTTGCCTCTTCCTCCACCTTCTTGGCCATCAAGATTCAGGCAGAGTGATCACCTTTTTTCTTTTGAGCTGATTGTCTCAATGACTATAATCGTCCCTTTACACTGGTGGAACTCAAACTGGTCCTTCATTGGTCTGGCAGTACATTGGTTGGACCTGATGATGTACACTATGAAATGTTGTGTCATCTATCTCCTGCTTCTCTTGCTATTCTTCTGATTGTTTTTACCTGGATTTGGCAGGAGAATGTTTTTCCTGATGCCTGGTGCAAAGCTATTGCCCTTCCTTTCTCTAATCCTGGGAAGGATCCCAAGATTCCTTCAAACCAGCATCCAATTGCTTTGATGAGCTGTCTCTGTAAGACCTTAGAGAGGATGGTTAATGCTCGTATTGTTTGGTTCTTCAAATCAAACAACCTTTTCTCACCCACCCAGTGTTGGTTCCAGCAACAGCGCTCCACCATGGACCACCTGATTTAACTTGAAATGTAAATCAGAGAAGCCTTTCTCAAATGACATCTTATTTCAATATTCTTTGACATTGAGAAGTATTATGATAGAACATGGAGGTGTGGCATTTTGTGAGACCTCCATATATTTGGGTTATGTGGTCATTTGCCCATTTTTATTAAAAATTTTTTAATTGACAGGAGATTCCAAGTTCGTGTGGGTTCAACACTTTCCTGTTCTTTTTTTACAGGAACTTGGAGTCCCTCAGAGCTGTGTTTTGAGTGTCACACACCTTTCAGTATAAAGATTAATGCCATCACTGAACAACTCCCTCTCACTGTTGCAAACGGGCTTTATGTTGACGACTTTCACATCTCGTCAGTCGTTGAACTTGAGGTATATTGAGCGGCTGCTACAGGCTGCCCTCAGTCGTATACTGAAGTGGACCACAGCAAACTGCTTTAACTTCTCTCATTAAAATCAGTTGCATGTACTCTTGCCACCAGCTGGGTATTCACCTTCATCCTGAACTCTGTATCAGTGACGTTGTGCTGCCTGTGATCCCTGAGACAAAGTTCTTGGGATTTATCTTTGACCATAAGCTAACCTTTATACCATACATCAACCAACTATGGGTCATGTGTACAAGAGCATTGAACATCCTCCACTTGGAGAGCTGATCAATGTTCTGTGCTAAAGATATATTGTGCTTTCATTCGATCAAAACTTGACTATGGATTACTAGTCTATGGCTCTGCCAGGACCTCAATCTTAAAGATACTGGACCCCATTCATCATCAAGGACTTCGGCTCTGCACTGGGGCTTTCTGCACTTTCCCAGTTCAGAGCTTGTACATAGTATCTCATGAACCATCTTTGGACCTCTGCCATATGCAGTTGTCTAGTGTATGCTCCTAAATTTCATTCCTTATCAGAGCATCCCACTTTGGGTTGTGTTTTGCTTCCTCAGTGGGCAATACTTTTTCAGAACAGATGATCTGCCATTGTTCCTTTTGGACTTCATATCCAGGTGCAGTTGGATGAATTGGGTCTGTCCTTGGTTAATATTGCTGTATCCACTGGTCAGCCCATCCCACCGTGGCTTCTTACAGTCCCCAGATGTGACCTATCTTTAAGTCATCTGAGAAAAGTAGACACTCCTGATTGGAAATACTGTCTGTTATTTGCTGAACATCTTTCAAACCATCCTTCCTTTCCTATTTATACAGATGGTTCATAATTAGGTGACTGTGTGGACTCTGCCATGGTTTGTTGTGGTTTGGTGGTTGTGTGCAAAATACCCTCTACAGTTTCTGTGTTCCCTGTAAAATGTAAACCATTTCTCTTGCCCTGGATCACGTAGAAGCTAAGCAGTACTCAAACTGCACTATTTTTGCTAACCTGCTTAGTTCTCTACTGGCTCTGGAATAGCTTCACGTTAATTCACATCCTGATCTCGCCAATATTCAAAACCAGCTGGCCCATTTCTCTTTCTCATCTGCTTTTATCCAGTTTTTCTGGATACTAGGCCACATTGGTATTCACAGGAACGAGCTCGCCAACACTGCAGCTAAATCTATCTGCTCTGGCTCTCTTATTGCTGTGCCTGTTCCATACAGGGAATATGGTCCTGTATTCAAGGCTAGGCTCCATGTCAGCTGGCAGTCAAGTTGGAGTGAGCAATGCGAAAACAAGCTTTTCCAAATAAAACCCAATATTGGACTTTGGTCATCTTGCTTCCATAAGGATTGGAATGAGAAGGTTTTTCTAACTTGACTATGCATTGGTCACAGTTTTTTAACTCATTGCTTTCTTGTATCTGGAACTGATGCACCATTGTGTTGTCTGTGTAACACTGAGGTCACAATAAGTCACATTTTGCTTTCTTGCTGTCGTTATGACTCTCAATGATGACATTATTTTAAACATGTTCTGTTCCAAGGTTTGTCCATAATGTTAGACAATGTTGTTGGTGATGGGGACATTGTGCACCTTGAAAATGTTTTTAGTTTTTTAAAGAGCATTCATCTTTTTAATGCCATTTATGTTTTGTAATTTATACATTAGACCTTTTTTAATGTGATTCCCTTTTAAAAATCACGGTCCTCACCCAAGTTGATTGAGGTTCAGCTCATTTACTAATTTTACATTCTTTGGCTGAGAAATTCTTAGAAAATTGCCTCTTGTTTTTATCTAGAAGGGATTAGAAAGCAAAGAAGTTATGTTCTGAAGGTATCTTGGTTAAAACATATATGCCACAACATAGTGAACTCCTGAAGTCAAAAGACTTTGAGGGCATACCTGTTAAGGCTAATCTCCATGTTACTTTGAACTACTCGAAGGAGTTATAATAGATAAGAACCTAAAAAAAATTACAGAGTTGGAGATCTTTGTTGGTTTCTACTACCAAGAAGTTTCTGTTGTGTGGTGCATTTCCACTTGTAAGAACTGTAAGAATGGAATTTTGTTGCTGGCCATTGTTTTAATTTTGATGTTTACATCACCATGTACACCTGCCTCTGTCAAGATACATATTCCTAAGTCTTTCAGATGTTTCCATTGTCAACAGTTTGGACATTCTAAGGCATCTTGTCATTGTTCTTTATGTTCTTGTTGTGGTGACAAAGACCATGGTGCCTCTGAATGTCATTTGGACCCTCAATGCATAAATTGTGAAGGTTTCCATACCTCTTATTTTTAGTTTTGCCCAAAGTTGGGTGGATTAAAAATAGGTGATATTTATGTACTATAAACATTTCTTATCCAGAGGATTGATAATTGTCCCCGTACTATATCTCAAGTGTATGCTGTTGCACTACATCTCACTACTAAAGGGGGAGTACAGACAAATCTTACCATGTTTCCAATACTCTTTGTCACACCTAGTGAAGAGTCTTTTGCTTTCTATGGATAAAATAGTAGACAAGTCAATGTCTACTCCTGTCTCCGTGCTCACTGTTGCATTCAGTGTCTGTTTGGGCCCATCTTCTTTGGCTCCAAGTTCTAATGACAGCTTAGGGTTCATCTTTTTCAGCCCCAAGAGGCAGAACAATTATTCTTTTATGCCCTCACTCTCTGGATTCTGTTTCTACTGAGAGAAATCTACCCAATAAACCCAAGTCAGGTTCCATGGAGGTCTACAGTCCTTCTTTCGGAAAAAAATGGCATGTTTGCAAACAGAAGGCTGCTTCATCCAGTTCTCCTCCACCTAAATAAAAATGGCCACTTTGATACAGTGTAATTGCCAGAGTTTTTATTCTAATTTGAATAACATTAGGTCTTGTTTGATTCCTATTGTCTCATGTCTCTCTTCTTACAGGAAATATTCCTGAAACTCATTGATGCTGTCACCTTTTGGCAATTATCTTTATACTGGAATGACAGGTTGTGTGATGGATGAGTAAATGGTGGAGTGGCATTGCTGATTGACCAACATGCTCTCACCTTGTCTGTGCCATTTGATACACTCTTTGAGGCCATGTCTCCTTGGGATCATACTATTACTGTTTGTTCTCTTTACTTATCTCTTGGAAAGATTTAAAATCAGTTAGAACTTGGTGCTCTTATAAAACAATTGTTGTCTCCCCTTTTCATCTCAGGTGACTTGTTGATATTGATGGGAGAGATAATTCAGTGGAGTGTATGCTCAGAGATCACAACCTTTCTTTCTTCAGTAATGGTTCTTTTTACCTATTTTGGTATTTATCTGTTCTCCTTCACTTTTCTCTTGTTTTTCATGGAGTATTGATGGTGACATGCAGAATAGTGATCATTTTCCTGTCAATTTGAAGGAGATTGGGCATGGTTGATGCCACCTTATCTGAGTGCCATGGTGGAAGTTGGACCATTTTGATTGGTTCTCTTTTACCTTTCTTGCATTATTCTTCCATCTACTAATGATTGCCTGGAGGCAGTAATTGATTTTATCTTTTAAGCAACTGTTCATTCTATACTCAAAATATGACATGTTTTCCATGGTATCCTTGTACATGATGGTCTCCGACTTGCCACCAGGTACGAAAGGCTTAAACATTGTCCTGGGATATCTTTCATAGGTATCCCACTTTTTTCAAGTACACTGCTTTTTAGTGAGCTCATGCCCTTGCTCAGCAGGTCCAACATCAAAGCCAAAATGAATCTTCAATTAAGTGTACAACTAACATCTCTTCTACCACTAGTTCCAAAGTCGTGGGACAAGATTTAGAAGGTCACTGGTAGGTATACTTCCCATCCTTTTTCTGTCTTGCTTGCTTGCTGATAATCAGAAAGTTGCACAGGTATGGAGCACTGCCAGTTCCCTCAGAACGTGCCGTACTAATTTTTACAGCACTTCTTCTTCCTCTGCCTTCTTGGCCATCAAGTCTTGGGCAGAGCACAATTGCTTTAATGATTGCCCCTTTACACTGGTGGAACTTAAGCTCTCTCTTTAACAGTATAACAGTCCATACCTGGTGACATTCACTATAAGATGCTGCACCATCTCTCTCCTGCATCTTTTGCTCTTATTATTTTTTATTTTAACTGGATATGGCAGGAGAACATTTTTCCTGATGCTTGACTTAAGGTTATTGTCTAACATTTCATAAGCCTGGGAAGGATCCTTAGATACCTTTTAATTATTGGCTAATTGCTTTGACTAGCTTTCTTTGTAAGGTCTTATAGAGTGTGATTAATGCTTATCTTATTTGGTTTCTTGAATTAAACAAATTTCTCTAGCCCACCCTCTATGGGCTTCATTGGGAAGGCTTATACTGCTACTTGGAGGTATGGCATTTCTGCAGGACTTCCATTCATACAAGTTCCATGGACACTTGCTCATTTTCATTCTTAATTTTTTACATAATGAGTGATTCCAAGTCCATGTAGGTTTTACCTTTTTTTGTTCTTTTACACAGAAACATACAGTCCCTCAATGCTGAGTCTTGAATGTTATGCTTTTTAGTGTGAAAGTCAATGCTATAACTTGAAAATTTCCTCCTACAGTTGTAAAAAGGCTCTTTGTTTATGATTTCCACATATCAGTTTTCAAACATAAGATTTATTGAGTTAGCTTCAAATAGTAATCATTCATTTGTTGAAGTAGACCACAACAGATGGTTTTACCAACTCTTTCTCCAAAACTGTTTGCATGTACTTTTGTCACCATTAAGTTTTTCACCCTGATCCACAACTCCATCTCTGTGGTGATAATTCTTTCTGTTGTCTCGAAGTCAAAGTTCTTTGTGTTTATTGTTGACAGTGAGCTTTCTTTTATTTCTTGCATTATCACTCTGTTCTCATCAACTGCTCATTTTTATCTATCTTCTGTTTTAATATTGTTTTTCTGGATACTGGCTGTGTTGATATTTGTGGGAATGAGCTTTCTGATACCTCTTCTAAGATTGTCTGCTCTGGTGCCATCATGGCTGTGCTTGTTCCTCATGTGGACTACAGGCTTCTATTCAAGGCTCAGTTATGTGCCATTTGGCAGTCAGTTTGGAATGAAGAATGTTATATCAGTATTATCCATATAACATCTACTGTTGCTCTCTAGCCATTTTGTTTCCATAAGGATCAGAAGGAAGTTGTTTTGGCTAAGCTATACATTAGTCACAGGTTTTTAACATCTCATTTTTATTTATCTGGTACTGATAAATCAATGTGTAGCCTTTGTGATATTCAAGTCACAGTTGTGGACATTTTACTGTTATATCATCATTACAATTGGCCACAGTGGCAAAGTTTTAGATACACATTTTCTATGTACTTATTCATGACATTGGACAGTGCCATAGGCAATGGTGACACTGTTCATATTGATCATATTTTTAGCTTTTTACATGCCATTTGCCATTTTTAATTCTATTTAAGTTTCATTTTTACCTGATTTTGGTCATTGTTTAGTTTTTAGCCTGATATTATTTTGCAGTTTATAATCTTTTACCATTTTACCATTTTTACCATTGTTTGATGCAGGTGGCCTATTGTCTTTGTGCCACAAAATACCAGACCAGTCAACCAACTTCTCAATTTGGTACTGTGGTTTATGACCTTCTTCAGGAACAAATAGACTTTCTAGTTTGGCACTTCTTATGAATGATAAAGTTAATTAAAATGAAAGTAGATAAAATTGAAAAATAATGATAAATATAAATTAAATAAATAGCTGGCATTTAAGTTAAAAATTAAATAAAATCTGTTGTTGATTCCTGCCATAAAAAATGCGATTAGAAAATGATTTAACCCTTTCACCATGTAATTAGATTTTACTGTTTGTCACCAATCAGTGTCATTTCTACATTAAAAAACATTGCAAATTAGCAGTATATTTTGCTGTATTATGCATTAAGATATATAAGATGCATATGGCATGTCTTGATGTTATGGCATCAATAACTTGCATAAATTATAGCAAAACACAAGAATTATAACAATCAACTGACATGTTTGTGCATGGGTGCATTGTATTTTCTGCCAGCTGGGGCTTCAACTGAGGGACTGTTATACTTCTGATTGCTCTCATGCTTACAATTTAAACACACTTGGTGTCTTATGGTCAATTGTTATTGTTTCCACCTCTAGTTGTAGAGGGAAAAACTTTTTGACAACAGTAAAGAAAAGTAAGTCTCTGCTGTTGACAACAGTTAATATTCCATCGACTTAGTTACTTTCTACAGTGAAAAGGATAATTAGAAATTGATACAAATTATAGTTCACACCTTAACATTCTTTGTTCATGAAAATTGATTCATATGGTGCTTAGATCATTATGTTTTCGTAGTTGCTGTCTTGATTGGTCCTGTGGGTAAAGGTCACGTTGGTAAATAAGGGGTAGTTGATATATTAAAACATTTTTATGAGTTTTTAAAATATTTAAAAAACCAAAAACTTATCATTTTTCCTTAAAAGAAACCTCTAGCTTCTAGCATGCTGTATCAACAGTGCCTGTATGGCTTTAATGGATTCAGGTTTAGCAATGAAGTGTTTAGTAGCTGCTCTTAATGCTATTATTACAACAGAGGGAGATGTTCTACTTGATCCAAGTCTAAAACAGGAAGAGGTAAAATTTGTCATTCTACAAGATAATATATCTATGATATGATAATTAGAAATGGAAAGATGTGATGTGCATTAGTGTCGAGGGTGTAAGATGATCACAGGAACTACAGTAATTCAGGCTCTTTACAGGTTGAATGAAGAATTTTTTTTTGTCAAGAGATAAGATGGTGACTGTTTTATTGTAAGTAAGATGGCTATAGCTAATAATAGAGATTTTACTTTTTGTTGTAGCAAGAAATTTTGGGTTTTGTGGTTTTTACTCTTGATGTAATAGCACAATGTGCCTGAAGAGAAATTAAGAAATATGTTAGCTACAGCTTTTACTGAATATGTTAGAATGAAGATGAATACAGTTGACAAAATAAAAACATTTCATTCACAAGGTTCATATGTTTTGAATACACTTATTCCCTCTTCAGACATATTAAGTACAACTGTAGAACTGTTAGTCATGAATAGCACAACAATGATTAATTATACCATAGTTGTAGTTAATAAATATCTTTATAACACTATTTTCAAATTTTGCTGAGGATGGAATAAGTGTTTTCCAAAATTTTCATGCCTTGTAACAAAATGACATGGTAAGAAGGAAAAATAATTTTACAAATTCTTAATTTTGAGTAAATTAAAATACTTTCTATAGTGCTATGTGAGCTATTCATGTAAAAGTGTTGTTTTGGCAGAAATGGACACATATTACAAATAAACTAAATTTTAATAATTGTTAATGTTTGTAATAAAATTTGTTTATTAATTCAATATTTTTGTTTATGAAAAATGTCAAAGAATGAAGATTTTGCATGTTGGTGTTGTATTCATTTTGGTAATTATATTGAATTTTATTTAGTGAAATTTTGAATTGAAACTTTAAATGTACAGTAAAAGAAGATAATATATAATGCATGTATTATACTCACAACCAAACACAACAAATATTATGTATATTTAGCAACCAAGACTTGCCTTGTAAGTGACAGCAAGACTTGTAGTTTATTCTTACTTTTTATAAGTTGATTGCCTGATAAATAAAAAGTAGACATTGTTTTTTTTTAAATATCTAGCTTACAAATGTGATGACCTAATTGACTGTTTCAGAAAGAATGTAAAATAACCCTGAAGTTTTGTCATAGTTATACTTGGTTTGTTTTTGTAGGAAGCTAAAGCATGTTTCATTTTTGCTTTTGAAAGCATTAATTGTGAAGTTATAACATCCACTACCCAAGGAAGTTATAGTGAAACTGAATTTATGAAATGTCTTGAGATCTGCCGCTCAGCCTCGATGAAGGTGTTTGATTTTTATAGAGAATGTGTTCGGCAACGATTTAGCAAGGAGATTGACAAATAATGAATAACACCTCAAGAAAGAGAGTGGGACTCTATTAGTGAATTGCTTAATCTGCTTTCGAATTTTGAGTGGTAAGAAGAGTGTTTCTACTGTGTCACTTAACATCAAATATCAAGAACGTAAACTTTGAAATTATGTATTTAGTCATTTTATGTGATGCATATATTCATATGAAAAATAAATTTTACATAAAAATAACTAAAGCAGAGGTTGCACATTGTTTTGTAACCTGTATGTTTTTTTTGTTTTTATCTAGTAAACTTAAGGAAGTATTGAAGAAAATCCTGGGAGGTAATTTTGACCAATAACTCAATGTAGAATATATTCTCAACAAATAAAGAATCTAGGTTCACCACCAACCCAAATTTTAATGAAGAGACATACTGATTGTTAATACCTTTATATTGTCCCATATAATTGATATGTTAAATTTACTGGCAAAAAAGGCACCTTGGTACTTAATGCCTTAATTTTTGGATATTGGTATCACTATAGTATTAACAGAAACTTGAGGTATTTGTGAATTTTATGTGGCAGTGTGATATTGGCTTACTGAATTTTATGGAAGAGATACAATATTATTACAATTGATAAGTATGTGTGAGAGTGGTATTGACATACTAATTCTGATACAATATCATACCTTCTCTTACAAAAGAAAAAAAAGCTGCCCTCCATTTTGCATAACTTTTTCACTCCCCATTGGTCTTGTAATCTCTACTTCTTTCTGCATGTATAACTGCAAATGATCAAGCAGTAATACTCTACCAATAGAAGTGTGAAATTACCTCCATCATAACCAACATCCTCTCTAATGCAGTTGTTAATTGCTTCTTGATTGGTAGCCTTACTCTACAGATGTGCTTGTTTTTGCTCATGATTTATTTATTATATCCACTTATTTTTAATTTACAAAGTTTTCAAAATTAATCACTTTCATTATCTACTCTCTTTGTTCTAATTTTTCAAGTTTGTGAGTTGTACATTTTGAGTGGTCACTACTACAACTGATGTTGCTGTACAGTTGATTTCCATAGTTATCAACCACAGGTGTGAGGGCTATATTTACTCATGATTTATACCATTTTTGGCAACATTCTGTATAACTTGTGTAGTAGCCTGTCATACCAGCACCTAAATGTGTGTGAGTGGGTTAATGTGACTCATTGCAATTTGCTTTTCTCCTCCTGAATGTACTTTTTTTTTTTTTTACGTGTCATTTTGGGGATTTTACCTAGGACACCTTGCCCTTGTATCCATTGTTTCCTGACATATGTTAATTTTTGTCTTTGTCTTCTGTTTGCTTGGATTTTTAGGTCTTCTTTGGTTTTCCTTTTTACCCAGATGATTGGGTTCACGTTTGTTGTTTTAGGGTATGCTTATGATTGGAAATTGGTATGATTTTCTTTCATTTATGTTGGCCTATCATATTCTTCTTATTTTGTTCCACCTACCCATAATATGCATCATCTTTTGGATTTACAGTGCAAAAATCGGGGGTTTGATTATCCTTAGTGGGGACAGCAGATAGCCCAGTGTAGCTTTGCTATAATGAAATGCATTCACATCTTCCAGTATGAGGTTTGGACTGTTATGGATTGATTGCATTTCCTAATAACAAAACTTTACCATTCATTTATTTTGTTATCCATTACTGTCTGTGCTTTATCTTCCCTTTGTATTTTGGATGGAGTGATTCTGTGATTTCATTATATAGTTTTTCTGTTGGTCTCAGTCATCTTTATTCTCCAGTGGCACACACTTTGCTATCAGTCTTGCTTTCTTGATGTGTTTGCTGAGATGTTGAGTTCTAAGTCAGGATCCTGTTTTCTTTAGGGTCACTTACCCTCCTCTTCATGAAGTGCATTGTGTATGACACTTTTTTTTTACACTACTAGGTGTTGGGAAGTCTTCCTACCTAAGATGAAGGTTGTTTCGGCAAGTCTTTGTAACTCCATTTCTATTTGTCTACGCTGCTATATCGCCACCCTTCTCAGTGGGATCCTGTTTCTTCTTGGTGCAAGTCAGATGTGGCCTGAGTCTCACTTCCCCAGGATTTCTTCTGTGAGGAGATCATTCTGTTTCGGGGTTTTGCTCCTGTTTTGTGTAGGATGAAGGTATATGTGTCAGATATGATTTTCATATTTGTTTGACAGACCAAAAGGGGTAGCAATAAAATCACAAATCATAAGGTTTGAAATTTGTATTTCTGTTTTTCTGCCAAGGACTGTTGTTATTATATGCCAAACCAATTTTAGCTATATTAATCTGTATAAATACTTGCTGTACAAATAAAATTGCATCTAAGTTTATGTGAAAAATGTACATTTTGTTTCATACAGTGTGAAGCTTAGAAAAAGTTGGAACATTACTTGTTAGTGATGACACTATATTCTCTACTTTACTTTTTGCTTTAGACATTTCAAATTTGGCTATATTATATTCTGTATGTTTTATTGTGTGTATCAGTAAACAGTTTTGACCAGTATGACTACATCACTTTATTTGTTTATATGACCAGTATGACTACATCACTTTATTTGTTTATATGACCAGTATGACTGCATCACTTTATTTGTTTATATGACCAGTATGACTGCATTACTTTATTTGTTTATATGACCAGTATGACTGCATTACTTTATTTGTTTATATGACCAGTATGACTACATCACTTTATTTGTTTATATGACCAGTATGACTGCATTACTTTATTTGTTAATATATTTACCAGTAGTAGGTTTCCACTGCACTTGCTTGGTGCATGCTTAACTGTTTCTGCTACCTGCAGCTCAACCTCAGCATTGTGGTATTTGGATTTGACTACATGCTTGTGTTGAATCATTAAGAAGTTCATTATTGCAATTTACAATAACAATGTCAAATTTAAAAGCTAGGAATTTACCTCTATGTCACTGGAAAATTCATAAATTTAGGAAAATAATAGGACTTATAAATGTGGTAATGAGGTCATGTATGAGGAATTAAAGTACATCACAGTCTTGATCACTGTTACCTAACTGACCCTCTCTAAATAGTAGTTTTCATTGCAGAGTCAGTCCACTGATTTAACTTATTTTCACTAATTTATGTAAAGTGGATATTTAGAAAAAATAATTACATGGGTAGTTTTTACCATGTTTACTTTCCAAAATTATAATAAATTAAAACTGAAAATATCCATATATACATTGTAATAATTATTCTATACGGTAGCAGGTGTTAAAATGTTTCTTTGTTCTTTCTCCCCTTCATGTTGAATCCAGGCCACAGGTTGAAATTCCTTATCTTCATAAACATTCTTTGTACAAAATCCTCAACATTGTACTCTTCAAAGCAACTCAAGAATGCAACTTGAAAAAATTATGCTATACCATTTGATCAGATGGATGCTTGATTACATCTAAAGATTGACATACATTTGATATATCTAAACTATTTATATGCATAATAACAAGTATCAATGAAAAAATAGGCTAGATTTCCTGATAATATGGTATAGATTTGGTTCAGGTCTTTCCAAGTATTTTTTGGTTCCTCCACTACCATTTTTTGTGCCTGGGCTTGTGAAACCACCCTCCCTTTACCAGTAAATTATTAGAGAAGTTCTGTTGTCTTTTTTGGTTGGTAATCATTTTATCTCGCCTCATTAGGACTTGTCACCAGTCCTAAGTATCTTGATGATACTTACTACTAAAATATAGTAAGCATAGTGCCTCAGTCAAAGTACTTAATGTATGGGGAAATATTGATGTAAAACATATTTTAAGTTCTGAAATTGTAAGAGAAAAGTTGGAAACCTAAAAATCAATAAATCTCCTGAACCATCTAGCTTTTATCCTAGAGTTTTAAAGATTTTATTTCTGAACTGCTAGCTAATATTTTACATATGCCATTGAGTAGTAGAAGACTTGAAGGCAGCTAATGTTAGTTCAGTATTTAAAGGAGGTGATAAACATTGTCTAGGCAATTATACCCCAATTAGTCTTATATCAGTAGATGCAATTGCAAAGTCACTTAAAGCATTTTAATATAGTGTCAAAGAAAGAGCATGATTTCACCAAGGGAAGATCTTGTTTAACAAATCTTCTGACATTCTATGAGGATGTTACTGCAAGAGCTGATTTAGTTTATTTTGATTTTCAGAAAGTGTTTGATAAAGTGCCTCATGAAAGACCTGTTATAAAAAGTGAAATCTGTGGGTGTGTGGGGAAATTTCATCATTAAATTGGGTAGAATGTTGGCTGGAAAGTATAAAGCAGGGATTAATGATAAATGGAGTTTGATTCAATTGGATGACAGTTACAAGTGCTAGGTAATCTGTTGTTTGTGATTTTTATTAATGATACTGTTTCTGGAATGATTAACAGAATTTTGAAGTTTGCAAATGACATTAAGGTTTCAGGGGTGGCTAACTATATCAAAGATGCTGCAGACATACAAGGAGATTTAGATCACTTGATGCATTGTGTTAGTATATGGCAAATGTTATTTAACTATTTAAAATGTAAGGTGATGCATGGAAGTTTTTGCATTTCCAGTTTTTATAACAATTAAAATAGGAATATGTTAATTACTGTGGTTGAAAAAAATTCTTGGTATGGTGATCAAAAAATCACTTAAGTCATCTAAAGAGTGTATTGTAGTTACAAATAGGGCTAATTAGATTTTTGGTAAGGTCTATAAAAGTATTGAACATAAGACAATGGATATTATTGTTTTGTTGTATAGATCACTTGTAAAGCTTCATTTGTACTTCTGTGTACAATTTTGAGCTTCATTCCTCAAGAAGGACATTGAATTGTTGGAGAAGGTTCAGAGAAGAGCCACTAGGATGATACCTGGGATGATGGTGGTATCCTATGAAGAAAGACTAAAATCTCTAAGCTTATTTTCTCTGTAGAGGGGTTTAAATAAGGCATTTGAGATTATTAAGTGTATTGATAATATCAATCTATCAAACTCCTCGATGAGCTAATAAGCTCTTTTTGTCTCTTTAAAATTTCATGAATTTATGATGAACTGCATGAAACAGTAGGTTTTTCAGTATCTAGTATGGAAAATGGTGGAATATAGAAAGGAAGTGAGAAACACTAAATACAGTTATGACACAAATAGGTAATTGGACTCAGCATTGAGATGAATCAGTCAGTGTTTGTACATAAGTTACAAATGTTAGAAAATAGATTACACAGAGCTTATAGACATCCAAATGGACTGATGATTTGGGATAGTTTACAATCTTTATGAGAGAGGTTTTCTAAATAATGCAACTTGCGACCATGTAAGTGAAACATACACCTAATGCATCCTTACTAGATCTGATTGAAGTAGCTCTTCCAGAGGAGCTTCAAGAAAAACGAATATATAAGTCCCAACACTCTGCAATAAATGTAGTAAGCAGTAATACAACTGATAAAGTACACTGGCAAAACAAGTAGATGCAACCCAACAGCTTCCAGTATTTTCATTATGGCAGGGTTTGTCACATAACAATGAACTGTTTACAAAAACAGAAGAGAAAAGAGCAGATAGCATACATTAATTGTGATATTAAAGGCTGCATAGCCCAAACCTGCAGATGCCTGCTGAAAACAAAAAAGCACAGTGAGTGAAGATGTAGTGCCAGTGGTATAGAATAGTATAGAATAAGAGATTGAGTTAAGTACATAACTAATGTATAAAAATTCAACATTAGGAATACTTCCAGGAATAAAATTTCTAAAAGTATTTTAACTTCCCAAACAAGACATCGTATTAAGATGTTAGGTAAGTATAGTGTTCAGAGGAAAGAAAGAGACTTAGAGTGCTCATTTTACATCAGATAGACCCAAAAATAGATGGTATTATAGGGCAAGATTTCTTAATGGCTTATGGCACTGAAACATCTTTCCAGAGGTAAACTGTACATAGAAACAGAATTTTGTACAGGTATTGAGACATAAGATACCTTCCTGTTGACTAAAGCTAATAAACAGATATCTAATGTTAGCATTAGTGAGGCTAAGGATCAATTATTAAAATAAGAAAATACTGATATTCCAGAGTTTAGCAATACACGACATAGCTGGCGTGATAAGAATATTAAATGTTCAAGGAGGAATCCAGTAAGTAAGAATAAACAGAAAAGTTCCAAGCCCATCATCTCTTTTTGGTGATTGGTGCCAAGTGACCCAGGACTGGACATCAAATTATGGGAAAGGTTACTTGTGTATACAATTTCTCACCCTGTTTAGTCTGTCTTGTATGAACATCTTTATGACTGGATGACATTTGTTGCTACTTTGTGAATACTGTCACATCTATAATCATGTTTGTTTAGACTTGCACAATCATCTAGTCAGATTCACTTTATATGAGAATCTTCTCAGTAATGTGCAGATGATGTTTAGTACATTATGATTTGTTCTTGATAGCGTGTTCAGTGTTTGATTTTCATTATCATTTGCTAACTAATATTTTGTAACACTTCCACAAGTCTATAGCTTAGCTTGTAAGAAAACGTAGTAAAAAAAAAGCATGTGACATTTTAAAATGGCAGTTTAACTCATGAAAAAGCATCGTCAAAATGTTTGATAATATTTTGCAACATGGCCATAAGTCTATCATTACCTCATGTGAGTGTAGTTGTGAAGGATTTGTTATTCTGGGCATTTCATGTCAGATGTTTGTTGTTACTGCCATTATTCTGTTGCTTATCATTATAAAATCATCATCCAAATTCCAGTATCTACCAGTGCATTAGAGAAATAGGGTATCTAATTTCTCTCAAACTTTAAAAAATTATCTCAACAGCCAAACATCATACTGAACTTCTAATATGAGAGACAAGATACACAAAAACTTTTCTGTTTCTAAATAATGCACATTATTCACTTGATTTAATGTATCTTATTTCATTTGTGCTACATAACTTATATTTTCTTTTTTTATACTTTTTACATTCAATTTGCTTAATTGTGTATTTCAAGTTATATTTCTGTTATAGTTATAATGTGTTTATTTTTCTATCTGTAGATTACTGAAGATAGAATTTTGAAGATTTCAGATGTTTAATAAATGCTTCCTATTGTTATGTTTTACTTTATTATTAGGTTATGTTTTCCAAAAAATGAATAAAGTACTAATTATTGTGTTTAATAATTATTCACATAACATGACACCAGTTATTGACAATCAGTGGAGGTAATTATAATTTAAAAAGATATTTCTTAAAGAAACAACAGTTATGTGTGTATTGAAAACATATAATGAAAATTAAGTACTAAGTAAAAGCAGACATGACATTTTCAATCTCTGGTTTGAGAAGTATAAAAACTCTTGAGTTTATATTTATTTACAATCAAGATGTGATGCTAATTAGTAACAATAGTAGATGGTAATTATACTGTGTTGTATGACAGATGCATTAGAATTCTTGAAATTGCTAACTAATGAAAGAAAATGCAATGTGTTTTTTAAAGTGTGCTCTTAGGCAATTAAATGCAATATAAAAACATTTGCATATATAAAAACATTTATAATTATAGTTTACATAAACATCAGTTGTGTATGTAATGACAGAATGGAAAATTGCTATAGAATAAAACCAGAACATGGTATTGGCAACATCTTGTTTGAGATATATGAACACACCTGTGTAGGAGCTTACATTGATTCTGTCTACAACCAACATGGTACAATAATGGTTATTATAGGCATGATTGTATGAACCCATCATATTCAATTATAGAGTAAAGAAACAACAATTGTATGAGTACACATTAAGACAAAATGCATCGTGTTTTATTAAGTATACTTTTAGCCATTTAATTGTGCTATAAAAAAGCTTCAAACAAACTTATGCCCATTTTCTCAACTGAGAGACAAAAAGTAACATGAACTGTAGAAAACGGCAAGTTCTCAAGAAATGAGATGTCTGTTTAATGACGGTGAAGTTGGGGATAAGTGTTTTTCTAATAATGTTAACAAGCTACTATATTAATTTTCACAATTTTATTCAGTAATTCTACACATTTTTTTATTCTCTTAAGCAAATGTCTAGTAAATTTCCCAGAGCAAGTAAACAAAATGTCACAAAAACTTCATCATGGCATGTTAGGAATACAGTTTCATCTCTACAACATTTAACTTAGCTTTCAAAGAAGATCCATATTGGTAGCATCTCTTGAATATTTTAACTTGATTTAATGATAAATGAAAAACAGTCAGTGTTAACAAAGAATAGAGTTGATATCTGCTATCAAGGCCATTATTGTAGGTTTGACATATCTTGGAAAACAATCTAATTATAAATATGTTAGTAATCAATGAAGATCACTATCAGTGGTGTTGAGAGAACTCACTTGTAGAGAAATATATATGTAAAAACAGCTCGTTTGGGTTGAGAAAATATTGGGTGAACCTGACGACTGAAGAAGGTCAAAACATTGTTCGCTCATCTACATAAAATATTTTCTTAACCCAAACGAGCCATTTTTACATATATAGTGAAGATCACTACTTGCATGGCTTTTATTGGCAAGGGTTAATTAAGAGGTGAAAAAGTAGTCAGGTGTGATTATAATACAAACTTATGAAATTTATCATTTTCCAGAAGAAACTAACAAGAATTTCAGTTATTGATACATATTTGAAAATAAATTAGGAAAGTTCATGATGGCCCTTTCACTGTGTTGTATGAGAGGTAAAACGGATATATTGAACAATATATTGAAAAGGAAGATGTGCAACAGACTTCCGGTAACAGAAAAGTTTAATCTAGGCAGAAGGTTAGTTGTGAAACTTTGTCTTAACTCTCTGATGTAATTTGGGTAGGTCTGAGGACATTACAGCTGACCTACATGACATCTGTTAAAGAGTATTTCTTCAATGAATCATAATAAGATCATAAAATATGTTAGATTAGTTAATAACATAGTTATTGATCTTCATTGGAGACACAAGCATATTTCTATCACAGAAATATCAAACAAACATCTTTCTGATGTTTTGACCACTCTTATCTAAAGTGTACTGTGCATTAGGGACATTCGGTCTATCTGTATTGTACTACAACACCAACGGTATTATGTACATTTCAAATGGAACTAATGTTCTGCCTCTAGGAAATTATCTCTGTGAATTTACAAATGACTTCAAAAGACAATTACATTACATCATGTGTCAGTGGCAGACCTAATAACTATGAATACTTGCATGAAGATGAAGAGCCCTGTTATAAAATTAAAGGCGTTACTTTCAATTTTATAATAATGAGAAGCCAAACCTGTCTTCAATGGAGAGTAAAATCTTTTATATATTTTTATACATCTCAATATGGTTTTATAATAACAAATAACATGCATCAAATATTCTGTACAAACCTATTAAAATGTAAATTAGCAACAATTTAAATAATTATTTGTTTTGTTTTTTTTGAAACACAATTGCTGCCACATGCCCCACCAGTGAGTCAAAACAGACTTTCAGTTATGAACCATATGACACACCAGTGAATAGCATACAATTATATTTCAAGTCCAAACTTTTCTTATGGCATATGAATCTGGAACACTGCTCCTTAGCACCTCTTGCAAGTTTGATTTTTATGTATATTTTATTACTTTTAAAATAACAGTTTTCAATGTAATTTATTTCGTACACAAACTGCTATAAATTGAGGGGGTTAGCTCATAAGAAAACATAAATTAATTCAAAAAGAAAGTTACTAATTCAGAAAGGGGAATTTTACCAAAATATTTATCACCAATACTTTCACATTTATTTGTTGGTTTGTCAGAACAGGCTAGTAGCAAAGCTGCCAGATTTAAAAGTGGTACATGTAAAACAAATGATTCTCATTCTTGAAAAAGTGGTATGCTCACCTTATCCACCTAACATTTATGAAAAACCCATTCATAAAGGTTTAAATTCTAAAGATAAAAATATGAAAACTATCACACATGATAATATGCTACTTGTAGATGATAAAGCCAAAATATTAAATCAACTGCAACAGTGTAATCAAATCTTTTAATTGCAGGCCATGTAACTTATTAAAATGGAAATGCCAATTCCTGAAAATTTAAATATCAACAGTATACCTTAAAAAATACAGAAAGAAATCTGAAATGCTCTTAAACTTAATATATTTAAGTGGAAACATAACATGGAATGATTCAAGAGAAGTAGTTATTAATGAAAGATTTGTCCTGAACAGTAACATAATCAATCTGATCAATGTCTTAGGGAAATGGAAGAATATCCTTACAAGATGGAAAGAACTTGCAGAATAATTACTGGATATGAATATCCCACATGAAGTTGTTGGAAATGGAGGTAGATTGGTGTATGTGAAAAATGAAGATCGTATTTTTAGCATACCCAAACAAACTACTTAAATGGGTCATTTTTAATAAATGAATGCTGCACTGTTTCTTGATTTTTATGATGGGCTGTTGTCAAACACTGAATATTTCTAATATTTTTAGTCATCCAAGGTTTAACTTTGCCCAAGTAAAACGTTAAATTATAAGTACAGCTATAAGAAAATACTGATAGTGAATCAGGAAATGTTGGTTCAAATTCTTCAGAAATATGAGATAATGTATAACGGGGATAAAAATCTACAATCTATTTATTATGATAGTACACATCATTCAGTGGAGTAACACCTTTATATAGATCAATAATAGCTTCAGAAAATACTCCTCAGTTAAAATCAGGTCAAGGACTAGTTGAGGCATTAAAATACATATGTGGTGCCAAACTGTAATATATAGATTTTCAAGAAACTTAGTGACTGTTTTTTGTATTGATGTACAATGGTGGGTTGATTTGGTAAATATATCTATCTTAAGTAACTAACAATCAATTTAACTATTTGTTGATGTACAACGATGTGTTTTCTAAATATGCATGGGTTGTTCTGCTGAAACATAAGAAAGAAAGAATGCTTGAAATCAAATTATAAAAGGTCGAAAATCTTGTAAACTTTAACCAATGCTGGAACAGAATTAACCAACTGATTACTTTAACATTATTTCAAATAATAAGACATTTATTTCTTTACTAAACACAGAGAAACAAAAAATCTATAGTTGAACTTTTCATTTGCACTCTTAAAACTAAAATATGTTGCTATTTTAATCATCATGGACCATAAAAGTACATCACAATGTTGAAAAATTTACTCAGTGCTTATAACAGATCGTTTCATCGTAGTATTGAAATGAGACTGACAGATATTAATCGTTCTCGTCACACTGTGGTGTGAAACGTTCTGCAAACCATTCACAAAAGTTAAATTTCGATTCCAAGTGGGTAAACATGTTCAAATTAGCGAAGCCTTGTTTGTTTGTTCGTAATTAAACACAAAGCGTCACAATGGGCTATCTGTGCTTTGCTCACCACGGGTATCGAAACCGGCTTCTAGAATTGTAAGTTCGAAGACATACCACTGTGCCACTGGAGGCTTTAGTAAGGCAAAACTATAATTTTAGAAAAGATGTGTTTCTGGATGGACGGATGAAATATATACACTTCATAAGAGACTGGCGAAAGACACCCACTGTACAAACTGTAAGACTAATTCTGAGAAAAATTAGCTGGGACATTTTACGAAGCTGAATTCAACCGTCTGCCATCATGAAATGTCATGTATAACCCTATTACTCATTATTTGGCATGGATCAATTGTGTGTGTGACATTTCTTAGCAGTAGCTCTATGAACTATTTTGCCAGCAAGACTGACGAATTATATCATACGTCTTTCCAGGTTTAGTAACCTAGAGTACTCACGAATATTGGCCTTGGTTGAATAATACTATCTGCATAGTTGGCATAATGTACCTGAGAGTATAAAATTAATCTCCTTTCCTGGTTCTGAAGCTCGCAATAATATGATTTATATTATAACAGGTAATTAAAAAGGGCTTGAAGATTCAATTAAAATATTAAATCAATTAGAATAATTACTTCATAAATCTGACACAGGTCCTATATTTACCTATGATTTTCTCACCAAGAAAGTAACTGTGAATGTAAAATAGGGATCCTCTATATTATTTGATCCTATATTACCCGAATTCTTCGGATATGAGATTAATTGTATGATATTAGGACCCACTATAAATCAACATACTGTTAATATGTTTACTAACACATTGAGGCCTGGTATGTCCAAATGGTTAGAGCGCTTAACTGGTAATCTGAAAGTAGAGGGTATAAATTCCCGTTACACCAAATGCGCTCGGACTTTTAGCAGTGGAGACGTTATAATGTGATTTTCAATCCCATTATTCATTGGTAAAAGAATAGCCCAAGATTTGGCAATGGATGGTGGTGACTAGCTGCCTTCCCTAGTCTTTCAATGTTAAATTAGGGATGGCTAGCACAGATAGCCTTTGTGTAGCTTTACTCGAAATTCAAAACAAATCAAACTAAATTAAGATATTGTGAAACCTAGTATTGATTATGATGAACATGTGTCACTGTTGCGAATTGTTTAATGGAAGCATGATCACAGAAACATTTAAAATTCCTCATTACAGACCCATATCTAAAAGACGTTTTCACACTATCTAGTTAGATATGAAGGATGAAACAGATTGAAGTATACCATTTGAATTGTGACATCATGAGAGTATCTTAATGTCATGGCCCAGTCATTTGTGGCACATGTTACAATTACCAGATGGGAAACAGAGCCATATGCCATATTAGAAAAACTTTTTTGCTGATGCTGGAGAACAAATTGCAAAAATAAAACCCAAAACTTGGCTCAAGATGTCACACGGATTGATCTACCAAATAAAAAGAAGAGACACAAAGGTTCTGGATTTATAATTACTAAAACCGAAAGACAGGGGACATTGAGCCCATATGTTTTTAATAAGTAATTATGTCCCTCCTAACCAATGAAAAGTTTTGTCAGTGCAAAAAGTCGGAGGTAGACTTATTTTTCCTCCTTCCTACACAAACAGTGATTGAGGAGGGTCAGTAGACGCAATATTATCCTTTTCCATGGATGACTCAGAGTGGACCCATCAAACTTTCTATATCAGGAGATGAATATTTAGATCTGGTACAATCATACCTAGATGTAAAGGCAAAGATTATTAAACGTAATAAGAAAGACAGAAAAGAACACGATTTGTTTGCTTTTATCAATCTGTTTCCGCATTCTTAATTTTCTCAAGTTAGTGTACATGTGAATGACAAACCAGTTTCTTCATCTCATAATCTCTATGTCTATAATGTGTACAGAGAAACACCACTGAGTTATAATGAAAAAGTCAAGAGAAGCCATCTGACTTTTTGTGTGGTAGCAAAGGATACATCTTCTAATTTTGACGATTTTGCTTTTAAAGGTGGAGCTAATGATGAAATCAAAAACAGACAAACTACTCAAGGTAGTCAAACTGTCAACAGGATCGTCCTTATAAATCCAGAAATCTTTTTGTTATCAAATGGTGTTACTTTAAAATTATGCCTCATACGAAATAAGGATGTATTTTGTATTGTGTCGAGTGTTTAATGGGGAGTCAAAGTTGTTCTACAATACGTTTCTATCTAATTAAAAAAGCAAAATCGTTCTGTCACATCAAACCCTGTAAGGAGGGAAATGCTAACTATTTTTTGACACATATAGAGTGGAAATCATTTTCAATTTCTTAGGGAACTTGCAGGCATCTATTGATAATGCATTTTTAAACTAAGTACTTACACGCTTTTTTATAGGATGTGTTGATTTTGTTTGTTTGTTTGTTTGTTTGGAATTTCGCAAAAAGCTACTCGAGGGCTATCTGTGCTAGCCGTCCCTAATTTAGCAGTGTAAGACTAGAGGGAAGGCAGCTAGTCATCACCACCCACCGCCAACTCTTGGGCTACTCTTTTACCAACGAATAGTGGGATTGATCGTCACATTATACACCCCCATGGCTGGGAGGGCGAGCATGTTTAGCGCGACGCGGGCGCGAACCCGCGACTCTCGGATTACGAGTCGCACGCCTTACGCGCTAGGCCATGCTAAAGATATCCGCTCAGCCCACCGAGGGGAATCGAACCCCTGATTTTAGCGTTGTAAATCCGGAGACATACCGCTGTACTAGCGGGGGGCGGATGTGTTGATAACGATGTTTTTAGTGGATCTTCAAAGATCTACCCTTCCAATTTCAAACATTACAATATCAAATTATTGTCAATCAATATGGATGAAAAGCAGATTCTTGTATGGCCAATACAACCACATTTCAATACCGACTTGTATGCGTGAAGCTGTAAAATGGAAAAACAGTTTCAAGATCAAGGAATCAACATAGGATATGACGAATACTCGGGAATAAACATACTCCTAGTTTTTGTTCTTACACCCAGTACATCTGCTGCTGATTAAAACTTTTTATTGGTGAAAAAGATAAGTTTAAATACTGAGATGTGGTTGATAAAACTTAACACTATAAACGTTTTGCCTTTGCAGAATTTCAGTCCATTTTAGAAATTGACTAGTTTGGAAATATCATTATTGATATATAAGAAGAAATGAACACTGTGGAGAATTATTCTGTACTCTCAGAAGAATTATGTACAGAAAATAATTTGGGATGTGTGTCAGGTATCTATTCCATTCAGAAACATAGCTGTATATCATCAACTTGGATTCACTTTGTAAACCTGGAAGCCACTGAGTTTCCATTTACTTTGTTTGAAACTGGTAAAAACAATATTTTAAATCCCTTGGCCTCC
This sequence comes from Tachypleus tridentatus, assembly GCF_004210375.1. Classification (NCBI taxonomy): domain Eukaryota; kingdom Metazoa; phylum Arthropoda; class Merostomata; order Xiphosura; family Limulidae; genus Tachypleus; species Tachypleus tridentatus. The sequence goes on from NC_134826.1 coordinate 95,202,273, forward strand.
TTCCACTTAGTCACATCATAAAATGTCATTAAAGAACTGCTGAACATTGACTTACAACAAGAAAGTTTTGGAAGAACTTTATTCGAGAGTGTGGGGTCAGTAATGTATATTTTATTGCAATTGCAGATGTAGACACATATGCAAACAAGAATTATTATCTAAATTTTATTTCATGAAGATACTAATGTTATATATATTCATAACTAGGATACATAGTTATTTAATATTAAAACGGCTTTAATAGATATACCTTTTTCAGTAAATAAAATATCAAAATTCTTATCATACAAAGATTAATAAAGGTTTTTAAAAATTGAATATTTTATCAGTTTTATGGACGATATAATTATCTTCTTAAATCATAATAACCTTTAATGAAGATTGCGTGATGAAACAAAATAAATCTTATCAAAATCATTTTTATTCATCATAATGATACTGAACACAATACCTCAGTCTTATGTATTTAACCTTTTTATAGATAAATCAGTTAGCTCTTGAATAAATTCACTGCTTTTAACAATGGAGTTTAAATTTTTAGAATAATATATGTTTAGTTTACTAGCTCTATCTTGAAAGATAAGTAAAACATTGTTTTTGTGCTTTGGAGTTGAGGCCCGGCATGGCCTAGCGCGTAAGGCGTGCGACTCGTAATCCGAGGGTCGCGGATTCGCGCCCGCGTCGCGTTAAACATGCTCGCCCTCCCAGCCGTGGGGGTGTGTAATGTGACGGTCAATCCCCTATTCGTTGCTAAAAGAGTAACCCAAGAGTTGGCGGTGGGTGGTGTTGACTAAGTACTTACACGCTTTTTTATAGGATGTGTTGATTTTGTTTGTTTGTTTGTTTGTTTGAATTTCGCACAAAGCTACTCGAGGGCTATCTGTGCTCGCCGTCCCTAATTTAGCAGTATAAGACTAGAGGGAAGGCAGCTAGTCATACACTGCTAAATTAGGGACGGCTAGCACAGATAGCCCTCGAGTAGCTTTGTGCGAAATTTCCAAACAAACAAACAAACAAACAAATCCTTTGGAGTCAGAACAGCCCTCATATACAACCAGATATCTTCATCATGATTTAACATCAACCATGTATGTATGGACAGCCGAACAGAATCGAGTTTTCAAGACCAGCAATTCTCCTTTATAAATTTTGTATGACAAATGATATATATTCAGTATAAACTTCGAAATGACAGTTCTTAACGTTTTTAAGATATTTCCTACGCTGCAAAAATTTATGATTGTGTTCCAAAGGTTTCTTATCAATAGAATAAATTGCTATTAAATGTCATTAGTGTATTGGACCTGAACTTCAGTCAGGCCTACAAGTTGCTTCAAACGCGAATGAAGAAATAAACAATTCGTTATTGTTAAGTGGATTGGAGTTGGTATTACTTTTACCAAGTAATTGAAATAAACCCGCCCGAGGATAGAATACTTTAAAATAATAATTAATACACTAGAAATTCTCAGTCGGGGTGGAGTCTATGGATAGGTCGTGTAATTATGGAAAGAAAGTTGTACGAATTATAACCCGAAAATCTGAAATCTCAAATGCTCGGTTGCAGAAGAAGGTATAATATATTCTTCATGCATACATTGTTATATACAAACTTTGTATTCGACGCTGCTTTGCAGTCAGTGTGTTTTAAATGCAAATTTCTCCGTTTATTGGGTGAATCGTGAATAATAATAAACATGTAGTCCATAGACAAACAAAAAGTTTCAAAACTATCGTTTGTTTATGCTATAAAATTTTAAAGGATGCACTTGCAAAATTAAAATATTTAAACTGCTATAATTGACTAATTTTGTTAAACCATGTAATGAATTGACACTTTCTTAATCGAATATTTTAATTGTTCAAATTTCCGTCCGTTCCACGGCATCGCAATTTCTTATCGCCGTATTTTTTCAATAGCACGTGATTGCAAACAGTACGTACATTTTGATGAAATTGGAGTAATTCGTGTAAGGGGGTTGATAAATAGGTGTCGAAAATTATCTGAGGCTAAATAATGTGGTTAATATTTATAGCAATGTAGGCCGTAACCATCACTTACTCTTCGAGGTAGTACTACAGCTTTTTCTGTTTAACACATAAATGTAAGATTTAAAGAAGTATTGCTGTAATGTGTAACTTGTGAAGTGGGGACTTAGATACGTGAAAAAAAATATATCTTTTAATAATCCAGAGTTTAAGTAACAGGCTATGTGGTATTACATTATCATTTGCCAGTACGGTACTTGTACGAAATTCCCCACTAGCATATCGAGTGTCAGAGAGGCATCCATTTATAGTAGTTTGGTTGATAACTCTGTTTTACTTTTAATTTTTTACTTATTTGATATATAAAAAAGTGTAACTATAATGACATGAAAGATATTTTAATTGACATCATGATCAAGAATAGTAATGTCCTTGAATTATCAACTGTAGCACAAATGGATGCTTCTCTACCGCCAATGCTTCTGTATAACAAGTCGCATTCAAACTTTTATTGCCAGTTTACGACATGTTTGCAAGTAATTTGTAATTGTCCACATTTTTAGATTTAAACTAACTTAAACTTTAAGGTGTTGATCCGTTAGTTTTACTTGTGTGAAAATTTTAAGTTACAATTCAGGGTCTTTAAATTAGACTGGCGAAAACTACTAAAACTTTATGAGGAGAAAGTACTACTGGCATTGGGAAACGTAAAAAGAATGATCACGTTAGGCTAAGCATCGAGGTTGTTTCATTTTCAGTGGAGGTTGAGGATGCTGTATTTAGAAATAAAACTTTGGAAAGGGCACACAGGGCTTACCCTGTACTAAATTTTTCTGTAGCCAGGCTATTAACCAAATTATTTTTTTGGTAGCCAATTTTAGCCAGTGTTTCAGAGAGATAGGTTTGATCCGTATCCAACCCTCCAGCCAGTCACATAACGATAAGACAGTCAAAGAATAAATGACAACTAAGTTCTTATCATACATTTTATTTCCATGAATTTATAATTTATCAAATTTATTATAAAACAACAGTTTCACAGTTACAAAGTTCAATGTTTTTCACACACAAATCATTACAATAATGACATGGGAAGACGAGTCACTAAATTAAAAGTAACTGTTATTACATGCTGCTAAACAGGGGTCTCTGTAGACTTGCAAACCAGGGAGATGTTTTGCTCTAATTTTACAAAATTATGGAAAAGTTTGCAGTCAATAGCATTCTTTTCTTCTTTAATATAATCTGTATAAGATGACTTTTCACTGATCAACCACATTTTAATGAGTTATTCGTGTCAAGCTGTTAGGTCGCTGTTGATTGAACAATTTTTCACATGTTTGTCGATCCTGACCATGACGGGTTATTGATTTTTATCTGCTTACCGCATACTTGCATTAAAAAAACGTTGATGTAGTGAACCAGTCTAGCATTTCGTAAACAAACTGTGTTTCGACGGTATATTTGCCAATTACAATTTTTCTTTGCCAAAAACTAAAATAATAGCCATTGGCAAATATGGCGAGCAACAGCGTGAGCCCTGGCACAGTAGGACAAAAGTTGGGGATGTAGAACTAAGAAATAGGTTCAGGTACCACTGTACTGCAGCAGTCAATAAGTATATTATTAATCTATGTAAACCTTTGACTGCTTGCAATAAAGAAAGAAAGAGGTGAATAAATTTATATAATGGAGACTGACTTATTGTATGTGCTAATAAATATATATCATATTACAGTAGAGCAAACAGAAATTAAGGCTTCAGTACAGTTCTTGTCAGATGATAAAGTACATTACAGAGCATGTTAATAGTTGTTGGCACAAAGGAATATTCTCTTTTTGTAGAGTGTGTAGAACTAGAAGTGAATGATGTTGAAAACTATTAATTGAAAAAAAGCTGTTTAAAATATAAAATATTCCATCAGAGTTTAACATATATAAATGTGTCACTCTTTTGGCAGTGCTTCCTTACACTTGATACAGGAATAAATTACCAAGCAGGATTCAAAGCTTATTGAAATATTAATAGTAAATATAACATAATAGATGGACATGGGAAATGTGTAGCTGTTGGAGCAAAGGTGAATTGCACAGGGTGGCCCTTAAGTCCCTAACCATCCATATATCTTATGTATCCAGTGTATCTGTGTGGTTTAACCAGTATTCTTGTGCTCACGTACCCACGTATTTGTCACAATACGCTCTTCAAGTGTAAATGGGCTTACATCGGCCATATTTCTCTGAAAAAAAAGAAACAAGTTTATAATGCATGCATAATTGAATATAACATAACATATGGATGGGTAGGGACTTACGGGCCACCCTGTACATTAAAAATTGGGGAACTTGAAATAAATAAATTAGTAAAGTATCCAAGACAAAGAAGAGATTGCAAACAAAATGTCTATAGCACACAAGTTAATATTTCTAAAGAAAAAACTGTCTTATATAAATATATTAGATACTGAAGAAGTGTGATGTTATTCTAATGTCACTCTCTTTTGCTCTCTTCATCTTATGTTAAAAGCACATTACCAAGCCCCAAATAACTTTGTTGGTGATTTCTACTTCTCATTTTTACCATGGCTGACCTACTCCGTCAATCTTTTTCGTGGTCACTTGGATCATTGTTGTTGGAACTTATTTAGTAAGAATACCTCCATTTCTATGTTTGTCATCTTTCCCTCCTTTTCATAGGACTTCTGTATTTCCCCATTTTTTTCATCCTGCTGTTTTTGAGGTATCCCTAATTCAGTTTAGTCAAGAGCAGAAGCTGTCCAACCTCAATCTGTGCTGATTTTATTGGTTACTTGCCTGTCCAAAATACCTCATCCTAGTCATTCTGTTTTATGGCTCATCATCTGAACTTGTATAATTTATTTGTTGATATGATATGTGGAAATTACAAGTATAGTTGCTTGAAATTCTATTGAGCATGATTTATGTTGTCTGAAAACAAGTGCCTAAAGAGTGTGAAAATGTGTTATAATTGTTTTTCCAAGACACATCTAGAGGTTGGAAATGTCCCACACATTTTCATGTTTATTAATTGTAGTGGTTAAAACATATTTATTTTATATGCAGTGATTAGTGATTTAAAAAAAAAACATTGTCTCTTCAGCCTCAGGTTTTCAGTGGGTGTGCTCTTTTCTGTGGATTCCACTCATTGATGCCTTTGTCACACCTCTCAGTTCCAAGATTCTCTGGTTTTGGGCTCCTGTTTCAGATTATTCAGTCCTTGCTGTTATTGCTTTGAGTCAGGACTGATCTCATTTTTTACTGTATGCTTACCCACCTATATGACTTTTACCATGGGTTTTGACCGTGATTTGTGACACTTCTCATCGTGTCTGTTTGACTAGCTCAATTATGGTTTCCTCTCCTTTGCCTTTTATCTACTCATTTCCCCTCTTCCTCTACTTCACACGTTGCTGTTTCATCCAGGAATCCTTTATTTCCACCTCATGTTTGGGATTTGCCCAATCTCTTGCCCTTCTAACCTGTGATTTTTTACATTTAATAGAGACAAGGTGAATGAACACTACCTATGCAGTTCAAATTACATAATTTATAAATAATTTATGTGCCCTTTTTCTTGAGCTGGTGCCAGTCCAAGTGTCTTTTGCTAAGGTTAAGATGAGCATGCTTCATCATTACGTACTATGACACAGATTATCTGCACTTCTCCCACAGCTGATGTTGGACAAAAAGTCTGCCAGTAAAGTTGAGCCAACCATGTTATAATACTCTGTGTGCTCTCTTCCCATAGCTTGTGTTGATCCAGTGAGTTTGATAGTTGAGGTGTAAAATAGGTTTGGTCTAAACATGCTTTAACCACACTACATGTATTAGCTCAGACACCCATGCTCTTCTGTCCATACCTGCAACACATGGGGCTCATTTGCTGCTTTTTCCCCTCTATTTTAAGCAAATAGTGCATGCTGGAAGAGGTGAGATGTAATCTTCCATGAGTGTGTTCCTTTGGATCCCTTGTCATCAGGTGTTACTGTTAATGGGGTTTCCTTTAAGCACTTTCTGAATGGGGCTCATCTAGATAAATTATGCACCTGTCCCTCCATCATATCGACATAGAGTTATAGCTTTCTGTGTGAATAGGTGTATATCGTCTTGGAAGTTAATGCTTTTCTTACCTGAAAAATGTATTTCTGATAGGTAACTCATACACTCAACACTCTATTTTTTTCCCACATTTCGTGCAACTTGGTATTTCTTGCTTCATCAAAGAATAAAAATTTATGAATACTAAATCATAGAGAGCTAGTGAACAAGAAGGTGGATGGCATTTTATAATAATGAGTTTAGACTGAAGTTACCAATAGGCTAGTGGCATGCAAATATCTAAGGCATGATGATGGGGAAGAGGTTGCTGTTGGAAATGCATTATCAAGTAAGAAAAGATGTTAACTTTTGCACTGGCCTTTCCACCAGGATTTTATCATTTGTATGTTTAGAAGCAAGTTATTATCTTGGTAGCTAGCATTTCTCTAATCTGAAAATGCATTTAAGATGGATAACTCAGCACACATGCCCATCCATCTTCTTCACTTCCAGTGCACTTTTCATGGCTCATTTAAGAATGAATTTATCATGAGTACAAGTGCATAAGGAGAGTTATTGTGCCTAGGTGTTGTGTTGCTTATCTAACGTTGAAGGGTATTGTCATATTTCTTTGTGAAGAGGTAAGTATTTATCAGAAATACATCATATTGGGAAAATATTAACATCTGGGAAAGACTGTTTTAGATGACAGTTTATTTTTTCAGTAGGGTAATTGATTTTTAGAATGAGTCTCCATTGGCAGCAGTGATGACCAAGTACTTTATAGAAGAGTAATTTATTATTTTCTGAAAAGTGAAAAAGAGTGGATGATATTTTTACTTTTTCTCAGGGTGGTTGTGCAAGGAAAATCTGGAAAAACCAAATGATCCATTGTTATAACATGATTTTGGTATGTGGAATAGCCAATGTTTTATTATGGTTAATGGAGTGAATTGGTGTTATGTGAGAAATGAACTTATCCACTAGTGATTTCACTCCATTTTTACTCCTCATATTGACTGAAACCCCATCAACTTAACTAGCATTAATATCTAGATCACTTCATCTGTAACAAGAATCATTAGCTTAGCACCACTTAATTTTGGTAAACTAGCAATATCTGATTTCTCTGTCACTAGGCACAACAAATTTAAAAACAGGTATTCTTCCAAAGAAATGTACTTTATGAACACTTGCTTCAGTAATACTTTATAACTAAAATAAACATGCATTTGTGGTGTGCTGATTCTGAGTGTTGGTTTCAGCATATGCTTTTATGAACTTGTTAATACTTTGTATGTTTTGATATTTTTACACCACTTTAATTGGTTACACATTCTTGTAACTGTGACAAATTTTAAATCTCGTTGAAAGCTAGATACAGTGATTTTGATACAAGTAGTCATGGACATGCATAGAAATGTGTGCAATACCTGTGGGCAGCCATATTCATTCACACATGAACCTGTGGGCAGCCATATTCATTCACACACGAAATTACAATTTTAAATGACCCTCATGAAAGTGGAAACATGAAAGAATAAAAAAATAAAAGCTAAAATGAACCTTTTCTATACAGTAATGTTATGTAGTGTTGTGTAGTTTTGATTCAGTAATTGTTAAGAGAAGGCATACACTTGTACTGTTAAAGATCAAATGTTTTTGTTGCTGTTTTTTTGTTATAATTCATTAATTCAAGTGTGTGATTTTTGTTCACAAATTTATTTACACATGAGTTGCCACCCAATCATGGTTTTTCTTATGAAAAAGCTTATAGATTTACTATTACAATATAATGGTTAATTTTAGAGTCTTTGGTCTGATCTTACATAGTGGTATTATCTTTTTCAAAACTGACATCAGTGCAGCTAAGATGGAAACTGTTTTTAAATGTCTCTTTACAGTATCTTTTATTGAAATCCACTTTTCACCATTTTTTTCTTGATAAAAGAGAGACTATTTTTACCTCCAGTAGTTGAAAACTTGATGCTTGAGTTGTTTACCTTATGAAATCATAACTATGAAGCTTTCTTGAGCAGTAAAGACTGCAGGCACATTTTTTGTCATAATGAAGTATGTGTCTTGACCCACCTTGTATCTTAAAACTAAAGGATATATATTAGGAGGAGTTAGAGTAGTTAATTGTACAAAACTGTTTTTATATCAGAATGCTTATTTTGGAGGAAGCAGCTTCATTACAGTAGTCTGAGCTCCACCTGTAATAAAATGTTTTTTGATATTGCATTTACAGTTGTTAAAGTTGCATATTTTATCATTAGTTAATGATTTGCATAATTGTGAATTGCACATTTTTTACAATCAATTATTACTATCCATATTAAGACAGGATATAAGAGTATCCAGTACAAAATGGCATGCATTATATTATTCTGTTCAATTTGTGTTGATAAAATAGTGAATCATATCTTTGGCTGTACATAAAATAATAAAATTTATCTTAACCTAATCTTACACTTAACATTTTACATTATGGCCTACCCTTGTACATATTGCCATGAGTTGGCTTTCACAATATAGATACAATTATTCTCATAAGAGGGCAGTGAAAAGTATTACTTAAACTTTTATAATTAACTAATGTGTATTTTCTGAGACTATAACTTGGATTGTTTCCAATAACTGTTGAATACTTATATTTTACCTACAATATTTACCTTTAGCAGTTTCATTGGAAAAGTATAGCTTTCTTTTCTTCTAGTATCTGCTGATTACCAAGAAAAGCTCCAAATAATTGCTGCATCAAACTGAATTAAGTGTGAGATTACTTACTGTCAACTACAACAACTTTTATCTATAATCACAAAAGTATGCAAACCTTTTAAGGCACTTTCAGTGTTAACTGAAAGCTGAATCAGTTGAAAACAACCATAGTATAATAGAAATTAAAAATACATTCAGTAAACTATAAATTGAGATATGTCTCTAACTGGTTCAAGCATTATACTTTCATATGAGATGTGGAAATGTGTATGAAGAAAAATTGGTAAGTTAGTGGTTTCTTAAGTCAGTTTTTAGGATGGTGGTATATGTGGACATCCTTAATTTCTTGTCTGTTCAGTACAAATTAATAGATGTTTGAAGGTGCTAGAAACTCTAGTTTGGTTATCTGTATAGAAACTGAATATGTTATATTAAACAATTTTGAACCTCATCACCTCCTAATTTATGTTGCTACATATAATCATATTTTGTCTTATGATCCTATCTTTACATAGACCTGTAGCATAGTTTACATAACTGAATTCTCTATTATAAAGATGTTATATTCAAAGTACACCATTTTTTCATGCAATTTTCCATAATGCATCTTGCCTGTGAGGCCAACAGTTTCTCAACACCCATTTATCATTTTGATCATTCTTCAGGCACAAGATTTGGTGAATTTACCAGTGCCTTTTTTGTATAGAATAGCATGAATATGAATTTCATTTTCTAACTACTTGAAGTATGCACTGTAAAATGGATATATCATAGAAACAATTGGGTATCCACAACTTGTCACTTTTTCAGAAGGGTATCCTTTTTCTTGACTGTTGCACATCTTTTCTTCAGGTATGTGGACATCTATCAATTGTTAAGTTAACAATGTAGTCTTTAACAAAATCATCTGTCATCCGTCATTCATCATTCTTAACATTTATTATAACATGGAGAAGGTTCAGTGCATTTTAGTAAAAGAGATTTTAAATGTGCAGATCAAGTCACATGACATTCACAGCCAATATAAAGCTATGGTGGAAGGACATGTATCAGAACTATATTGTGACATTGTTTGGTGTCTCATAGGTAGTGCCATGTTTCCAAAAATTGATCAGGTTTGAGAAGGATATGTAACAACCTTTATGATGCAGAATAATCATACACTCATATGATGAAAATGCATTTAGGTTAGGGATTTAGAATTATAAATATTAGGATATCCTTTGTACTTAATTGCATTGGAAAACAAAAACACAAACTGGGGAAACAAGATTAGAGCTGAACAAGTAATTTGGTAACTTGGTATAATTGATTACATATGACCATTGATTAGATTCAGTTAAAATAAAGTTTCTGATTATTAGTGTTTTCCTTTATTACAATTATTTGAGTAATTGAAATATTCTTATTTCAGTGTCTTGTTACTATTTTTTGGTGAATTCAACTCTGTTCAACTTAATCAGTTAGTGTCATGAAACACAAAAATAAATCAACAAATCAAAATCTATTACAAATTCTATTAGTCATCCAACTTTAGCGGTTAGCAGTAAATCTAAAATCTCATCACTCCTAGTTGGTTTTCCCTTATTACCTAACCCCATATAAATATTCATCAGTATATTTAAAAATAAAATATTTCATAATTATTGCATCAGTATTTTTAACAGTAACAGGCCTGATTTTATAACACCATTTCATATTGACCTTGTGTAATCAGGTGGCTTGAAACAGGTGCAGTTAATAATTTCTGCCCTAAAAACCCTTACTTGTAACAAACATCAATTTTAACTAGGTGGAATTTGAGTAATAAAAGGAGCCTGCCTCTTACTTCTAAACTTCTCAATTTTTTTTATTTTTGGGAGGTGGGTACAGATTGAAGGATTTTGTTGTGTAAATATACTCAAGGTTTGGAAAATATGATTGTGATATGTATATGTTATTGATTTAAGTTTTCTTATATATTTCTTAGGTAGGTAAATGGTGTCTTTTTTGTTTAGTTTTGTTGTTGTAGTTAATGAGACAATGGCTGAGATGGAACTGTAGCCTTCCAGATATCCATATAAATGAGAGGCATGAGATTATTTACCAAAACATTTTGAACTCAGTCAGTAATTAATAGTTTGTTCATATTAAATTATTTAATAATGTGTATATTTGTTCTTTGTAGGAGCTTCACTGACAAGCTAAAAATGGCTGAGGCTAGTGGTATGTATAGCTTCATTTTTCTTATAATTCATTGATTTATAACTTTTCTTTGATAAACTAGTATCTTTTTAAACATAAGTACTATGTTAAATTTAGTATCAAGCTAGATGTTTAAACTGATGATGTCTTTGTGAAAAATTGGACATATTTTAAATGTGGTTGGAATAATTCATTTATTTTATTAGATTTAAATATATATGTAAAAACGGCTGGTTTGGGTTAAGAAATTTCTTTTTTGTAGAGGAGCATACAACATTTCGACCTTCTTTGGTCATCATCAGGTTCACAAAGAAAGAAAGAGGTAACTGACTGGTAGCTGACCACGTGTTTGAAGGGGGTTGTGTAACTGAGTGTAGGAATGTAGAAGGTGTACTTAGATGTTTGGTTATATTTATTGATACAGGTATAAAGGTGTTCCTTTGTATTGGTTTATTTTGGGCTAAAGTTATTGTATAAGTAAGGCTTCTTTAATTTTGCATTTGTTTATGTTTGTTTCTTTATTTGGTATTTGGGTGTTTTCTATGGTTATGTTGTGCTTATTTGATTTGCAGTGTTTGAAAACGTGTGAAGGTCACTTTTTATGTTCTTTGAATCTGGTTCCCATTTTTCTGCTTGTTTCTCCAATATAGAAGTCGTGGCAGTTATCACATTGTATTTTATAAATAATGTTGGTGAGGTGTTTGTCAGTGTAGTTTTTACATAGTATAGACCTCAGTTTTGTGCCTGGTTTTTGAATAAATTTGGTATTAACTGGAATGTCATATTTTGTTACTAGTTTTTGACAGATGTTGGTTATTTTTTTGCTGATGTCTGGAATACATGGTATGCAGCAGTATATGGTTTCGTGATTTTTTGATTCGTGAGATATATTTACTTTTGTTGGTTGATTTTGCTTTTTGTCTAGGTGTGTGCATATAATGTTTTCTTTTCTACAGTTTGTGGATGAAGCTTATTGATGTTAATGAAGTATTGCTTTATTTTATCTAATTTGTTGTTAATTTTATTTGGTGAGCATAGTTTTATGGCTGTGTTTATTTGGTTTCTTAGTATATTGAGTTTTTGTTTTGTTTCATGTGTGGGTGATTTGTCGGTGGATTTCTGTTTTAAATTATGTGTCCAGTTTTGTAATTTTGAGGTTAAGAAATGATATAAGATTGCTTTCTTCCTGTTCACATATGAAGTTAATGTTGGGATGTATAGAGTTAATGTGATTGAAAAAGATTAAGTGTGTTCTGTAGATATGAATCCCGCAATTGTGTCGTCTATGTAGCTGTACCAGTATAGTGTTAGATGTAATGCTGTGTTAATTGCTTTTGTTTCAACTTGTGTCATAAAAATATTGGCTAGAACTGGTGATACTGGGTTGCCCATGCATAGGCCATTTGTTTGTATATAGTTGTGGTTGTTGAACATAAAGTTTGTCTTTATTGTGGTGAATTCTATGAGGGTTGCTAATTGGTTGCTGGGAATGTCTATTGATGGGTTAGGGTCTCGGATATAGAGTTTTAAGGCTATCTTGCAGGTTTCAGCAGTTGGGATTTCTGTAAAGAGGGATATAACATTGAAACTGGCTATTAAGGCTTTATGGTTAAGTTGATTAAGATTAGACTTGAAATTAAAAGAGTCTTTGAATGAGCTGGCTGATGTTACATACTTGGAGAAAGCCCATGCTACATATTTACCAAGATTGTAATTAAATAATTCATATGTGGACATTATTGGTCATAATGGACAATATGGTTTATGAAGTTTGAGGATGCTGTATATTTGTGGTGTGCTTGAGTCGGTCTTGTATAGGTAGGAATAAAGTGTTTTTGAAATTGTTTTTTTCATTTTTAGTAGTATTTTGTTTAGTTGCATTTTGTATGTCTTTGTTGGATTTGTGTGTATTGGTTTAAATTTGTTTGTGTCTGATAGGATGTTATTCATTTTTTGGATGTATTCATTCGTGTTCATTATGACCATAGCGTTTCCTTTATCTGTTTTTAGAATCTTTATGTTTTTGTCTTATTTTAGGTTTTTAAAAGGTTTTAGGTTTTTTGTTAGATTTGTTTTAAATATTTACCTTAACTACTATAAAAAGTATAAGGCATTTCCAACCATAACTTCCCAAACAATAATTTCAAATGGTCAAAATTCACTGTGATTAACACTTTGTTTCAATCTACATTTTTTTTTATTGATCAAAGATTTTGTTAAGGTACATTGACTAGGGCCTCATTTGCAAAATGGCCAGAAACTTTGATAAGTCACAGAATTTGAAGAAGGAATAATGAAAAGTATCTAGATATTTGCAAAAGTCATAAATTAGAAGAAAAAAAGATAAAAATATTGAAATAATATTTTAAATAACTCAAAACCTGGAAGAGCCGGGTTTATCTCAGAATCTGTGTGTGTGCACAACCCTATTGCTTTGATATGATAATTACTAGATACATTTAAACATAATCTTGATTAATACTGGTGATAATTTTCTTATTTTATGGTAATTTAACTCAAATGTTGAAATGAAATATTGTATTGTATACTATCAAGCTGCTCTTGCCTCATTTGAAGTTTTTGTCTGCCTGTGACACAGTGGTATGCCTGCAGGCTCACACTGCTATAAACCAGGTTTCAATACCTGTGGTAGTCAGAGCACAGATAGCTCATTGTGCAGTTTTGTGCTTAATTGAAAACAGTCAATCAACTGAAATTTTTATTTCCATGTATAAAGTTGTTTTAATTACATAGGATTATAAGAAAAAGTTAAAATATATAAATATGTGCATGATTATAACATTTGCAATTCTTGAAAAATATCATGAAAAACAGTTTTTGAAAATTGTGTGACAATCTTGAATTAGTGAAAGTTAGTATCTTGAGAAATGTTTTTTTTTGCATTTTAAGTGGTAAGACACTCTTTTTGAAAGTGCCAATTCCTATATTTTATCAATCTGAAAAAAGCTGTAGAATGTTTCTGGTTACATTTTTAGTTTACTATCAACCAACCACAGTATTAGGACTCTCCAAAACTTGGATTTAGAACAGAAAAACTCCAAATTGATAGGAGGAAACTTGTTTTATTTTAGACCTTTAAAATTGATTCATGAATGTTAGCACAGTATTTCAGTGGCAAATGGGTTTTTTATACTAACCCAGGAAAAATCAATCATGATGAAGTTTTGTGATTGTGCTGATTAAGGAAAATGACTGAAGCCACTACGATGCTCTTTGAACCAGTTTTGAGCAGAAATATATTAATGTAAAAAGTACATAATTGGCAGAAGCTTTAGATAAACTCTGAATGTTCCTCAATGTTCAAAAGGGATCATGGAGTTTAACCCCCTTCTGAAAGAGGCTCATGAACTATTTCATCACCTTAAGTAGCTTGTCAACACAATAGAAATATGGTCAAGTTTCCAATAAACATTTTTTATATTTGTGAATTTAGAAAAATTTGAAATGTGATTTGTCACACCCATCATAAATTTATCTTTTCTAAGTACATTTGAGTTATGCTGTCTTGTTTGAAATTTATTTTCTTTTAACATCAAAAAGCTTTAAGTGAACAGTGAAGGGAAGGTTAGATAGCTCAGTAGTAGAGCACTGACTTTTTTCCCAAATATTCTGGTGTCAAGTCCCAGTTCTAGAGTTTCTTTTCATTTATTGGTCTATTAATGTTAAATATTGTAATTCTGATAGTCTTACCTTCTCTCATACAAAGCTATCTCGATTTTTGTTCTGCCCCTTAAGCATTTTGATGGTCAATACACCAGAATCAATTCTCCACAGATTTTGCAACACTATTGAACATGTATGTAGCATGCAATTGCCCTCCAACAAAAGTATTGCACTACCTGTCACTTCTTTCTGATGTTCCTGCTCAGTCCTGACTTTCTCAATTGGTATATTAACATTTAGACGTGTGTGTTATTGTATATGACTATATTTTGTGATTGTGCTTCATTACCATTACAGTTTTTTAAACAGGTTTATTTCACTGTGTTTGCATTTAGTTTTTTTTTTTTTTTTGCTGTTGTTTATTGTTACTGAATTACAAGGGAATAAAAATGAATTTGCTATTCGATGTATACTTCTACAATCAACAGTGGTGATGGTATGGCCACTCAGGTATCAGGTGTCACTTTCTGCTGAGGATGTACATTTAATTTGCAAGAAGCTAAATTCATGTGTTTGGCCAGCAATTTCTTCTTTTTTCCAACTTGACAATATTTTTGATGATGAATATAATCAAGGAGAAGACAGTTTAGATCCACTTTTTTCAACACCTTATTTTGATTTGTCACTCTACACTTCTTCAGGAGATTTCACATTTCACTTTTGTAGCTGGTTGATCAGGCATGTGGTATATTACATGTTTTCTCTATCTCTTACGATGTCTTCCCATCTTTTTTTGGGTGAAGTTCCATCTTATGAATTTTTGTTCCTCTCCTCACCTAACATAAGGGTTCATGTACAGCAATTCTTGAACCAACTACATTCAGGTGTTGACAAGCCCAATCCCCCTCTCCTGTTAGACCATTATGTTTTCACATACTATTGCATACCAATGAGCAATGTGTACATTCTTTTTTCTACCACTGCCAAGTTCATTTCCTTCTTCCAAGGTGAATAGCATACCTATTCCAGAAGTAGCATGGTGTTCTACATGTGTGTTTTAGTTTCAACTCTGAGCCCACTATTTATTTCTAGGCAGTCTTTCCACTTGGTTTCAATGTTAAGCATCTACACCAACCCTTCCACCCTTTCAGTGTGGGAATCTAGCTTTGTGTGAGAAGAGATTAGACTACAACAGAAGTTAACATTTTCTTGTACTGAAAATGTATTTCAAGTAGTTACATATCTCCTTTCAGCCTTCCTTCTCATTGCCCGTGCTATTCATTTTAAATCATGCTAATTCTTGAAAGTGAGAATTGGGTGGGAACACCATAAGCAGCTAGCAGAGCTAATATAGGTGGATCAATACCACTGGTGAAGGGTGTACATGTGCTATATATGTGTTCAACAGAGGCATCAAATTTGTGGGGTATATAGACTTGTGCAATAAGCTTTAGAAATTTTTAGCAATGTTTAGGGGCAGAAAGAAAATTGAGGTAGCTTTGTGTGAGAGGCACTTTTCAATCAACATCCATATTTTCATTTCTTGGCAGATCGAGTTGAAAGTTGGTATGGTTGTACCTTAATCCAATACAGCTACATTTATTTTTCATTTTTGTGGTTAAGGCCTTTTTGATGAATTTTTGAGGTAAAAGATTCAACATAAAAAATAGTGGTTTTTTTTTCCCTTATGTAGTGAAATTTATAGCAAACATAATGAACATTGCCACAAATATAAATTTTCATTTGACTTTCTTTCAGCATAAAAAGAAGTTGGATATGGTCATTTTGAATCTTTTTTTTTGGGAGGGGGGATAACGGCTCATACCAGAAGAATAATTTTAAGGTTTCTGGTCAGTTACCCAACTGTATTTAGATGAATTTGGTATGAAGATCGTTTTCTACAGGTCCCACACTTTGATAGTCCAAAATGTTGGACTTGCCCATCTTTAGTAATTGTGGGAAGGCAGGTTAAAGATGTAACAAAAATGTAAATTTTGAGATTTTGAAAGTTATCCTGCTATAAGTTGACCAATTTATATGGTGTTTGATACAAAGATACTTCTTTTACAGTTCCCAAACAGAAATATAGACAATTTTAAAATTTTTGTATTTTGCTCAATTTTTTACCAAGAAAAGCACAAGTTGGAGTTTTTGTAACCTATTCATGTGTATGTCAACCAACTTGTATGGAATTTAATACAAAGATACCTTCTTGTAGGTTTAAAGAAGTGATATAGACAGTTTTTCTTTCTTTTTTTCCTGGTGCCAAATTAATGCAGTTAGGATTGCTGGCAGGGACATTGCGTTTGTTCTTGAGTGTTGACCTCTTTAATATTGTAACAGAATTTTAAAATAAATTTAAGTCTATAATGGTATTGTGGTAGTATGGTTAGGTGCTTCCTGATCACAACATAATAAGATGAGAATACTCATAGTAAGAAACTTTACAAGTTAAAATTTTTGGGGTTAACCATGTCAATTAGTAACCCAGTGGTAGAGCACTAGCCTTGTTCGCCAGAGCTTCTGGAATTAAATGATTGTTTCCAAGCCTCTTTTTACTTATTGACTTTTTTGTGCATAATATTTAATGTTAAATATGTGTGATAACATAAAATATGGACATTAAGGGACCATTTAGTCTTTTAAATCTGTCATTGCACATATTTTCTAAGAACAAACAAGTAAAACTTAAATTAGAACACATTCTGACATCTCTTGCACTTTATAAGCTGTTCCTGTTATGTTTTTCCTTTGATAAATTACCAGTGTTAGTGGATCAAACTTTTTATCAGTGGCAAACATATTCCATTTTGTTATTTATTTTTTGAAATTTAGTTGTGGACTGTTAGTGAAAGAAACAGGCTGTTATTATAATGATGTTTTTGTTTTTTAAAAGTCTATGAAACCCTGTTTTACAGAATAACCACATTGCTGAATTATAACGATTTTCTGACACATCTCATAAGTTTATTTTACGTAATGAAAAAATGGAGTGTTGTGAAAAAACCCAACAAAAACTGTGTATTTTGAGATAAAAAGAAAAATAATTACAGTATTTCATATAATTTTTGCATAAATTAAACAATTTTTCAGAACATGGGCGTGAAATATGTAGTAAATCATTCTTAACTTTTATTTTTCGTAAATACATCAGACATAAATGTATTAACAAATAAGTATACAGTGTAAGTAATAAAGTATGTATAACTTACTGTTTAAATTCTTTACTTTTACTTTGCATAGAGGATAAAACATTATAGAATAAGTATCTACATTAATATAGTCTAAACAAAGTTAAATTACTTTGTTAATTCCAGTATAGAATTTTAACATTTTACTAGCAGATGTGTAATCTTATTTTATGCACTATTACAGAGAGTGTTTTGACAAAAAACAGATGAATGCTCTGATGATGTAAGTTGGTAACATTTATTAAGTTTGCTTGTCAGAATAATTATGTACATGTGTTAATGTAATTAAAGTATGGATGAGAAGTTATAATACTTTACTAGATTTATGTAAAATATTTTCTTCTACCATTTGTCAGTTTAAAGTTCTGTTTAAATTTGTATCTGTTTGTACTATAATGTAATGGGTAAAAGGTTTGTAAAGATAGATTTAGCATGAGTAGGAATTATCTTAAAAATAGGATTAGCTTGACACTTTTGAAATAAACTTAATGGAACATACTGTAAGTATATTGTCTATAAAGGTTGTATTTTCATAGATTATGAAATTTTAATGCCTTAATTTTAATGTTTCTGTATCATACTAAATTATTGTATGCATGCCTAGTTTCATTGGTTAAACTCAAAACAGTATCTGTATAGTTTTATATGTATAGAATATTAATACTCAACATTCAAGTAATATAACACAAATTCAAAAGGAAGGACCACATTAAAAACAGTAAATCCAAATCTCTGACTAATGATAATTTGCAATAAAAAAATAAATAAAAAAAATCCAAACAAAAATGAAAAACGCTACATCAATCAAGAGGATCCCCAAGGTGCAGGCTATAAAAAATTGGGAAATAAAGTGTACTCTTCGTTTTGGAGGTGATTATGGAAGTATGACCCACATTGTAGTGGGGATACACTGTCTATCAATCTTAACTTCCATTCGCCAGTCTCGCATGAAGAAATTCATAAATAACAAAATAATTAAATAATAAAATAATCAAAAGAAACAAATGGAAATTAAGAGAGCTAGAAGTGGGTGCTCAAGCCAGCAATATCCCACACCTTTATCACCCTTCACTGCCTGCAGACAGTTGTGGGAAGTTGACTATTCTCTTAAAGTAAAGAAGAGAAAGAAAAATAATAATAATAAAGTACAATCAACTAGGATAAATAAGATAACCTTACCTCCTGAAGTTGGCATTCCAGCTTTCATTATGGTGGTAAGGCACTAATTAGTAGTTAGTAGACAAATTATACTAGTATAAAGGGTCCCAGCTAGTTATCTAAACAAACTAGTATAACTCCCAACCACCACTCATTAAGTACACTGTAACTACCAATTTTCAGTCTCTAGACAAGCCTTTATTCTGCATAAAAGTATGTTGTATGTATATTTCTGGAAATATGTAATCAAAATCATTTACAAAAGTTTAAATATTTGCCTGATGTTAAGCTTACATTCAACCATACCAATATATATAGTTTCTGAGAAAGATACAAAGAAGTGTAATTATCCACAGAGGTTGCATTTATACAAAATTTTGCAGTATATAAGCCAAAAATTTTAATGAAACCCCAAAAATAGCAGAATTGCAGTTTTAAAATATAGAAATGTAACAATTTCTACTCTTTTAAATTATCAGATGTTTTTATGTAATGCAATGTGAAAAATGTTCCTCTCCTTTAAAAAATCCCCTTCAGAAACGTCGTATGCATGTATTCAAAAGCTGTAAGTGTTCAGTAACATAAAACAAATTAGTCTTTTCTTAGGCAGTGCTTCTATGCCTGTTGAAAATTTAGTGTTGTCACCACAATGTTGTTATTTGATTAGATTCTGGGTTTTCTTAATACTTATCTTTCAAACTTTGTAAGGTCAAATCTATATAAAAATTAAAACTTTAACATTATAGAATATATTAATTTTATTTTAATTTCGTTTGATTTTTATTTAGACTACCTTAGGACAATTGGTCAACAGCAGGGGCATAGATCCTGGGGGGTGGGGTTATACATCCCCACTTCATTTTAGGTGGGGGTTATGGTGCATACAATCATCCCCCACCCCTACAGTTTGGTCTGTTGAATTGTTTTTTTGCATCACAGGCCTACAAATTGTGTGTTTGTTCTTGTGATTCTCATGTTCTTACCAATCGAATTACATAATTAGGCCTAGATGTAGGCTCTTTCAGTAGCCGAAATGTACATCTTTAATATAGGCGTGCTTCTAAGCTTTTTGATCTAAGTGATAGTTTGTAAGTATCAGTCAGTAGGCCTAAGTATACATGCAAGTATCGTGGCAACAAGTTTACTCTGTGACTGCATGTTTACAGCTTTCAGGTTCACGTAATCAGAGATTACCAATTTGCAAATTGAACAGTCCACATAAGTGGTTGCAAAAATCATCCCCCCATTGGGTGTAAATAAAATTTATGCCCCTGGTCAAGAGTGGTTAATCTAAAGTAACATATTGTAGTGGAAATCTCTCTTTGATGCAAAAAATGTTAAAATTGTGATTACATTGTTAAACAGCTAACTTAAAGTTAGCATATATCATATCATCATTACAAAAATATAATATTAGGGGAGCTAGCATAGAGAGGTTAAATTATGTTGTAAATGCAAAATACTTTATCTTAGTAAATTTTTTAGTTTTATTGCTGTTCATCTCCTAACAGTTTTCAAGCTTTTTAAGATAAAGCTATAACTATCAAAAGTTTTATTTTACAAAATAAATTTATATTATCCTTACAGTTATGTTGTTTGGCATTAAATTTAGGCTAATTGGAGAAGATCTAAATACTAGGTTGTTAATTTGGTTAAGTACAAAATTAGTTATGATTGTTTTTTCCATTTCAGTAAATTAATATTTATAGATACAACACTTAAGGCTACATCATTGTTGTAAATTTGCTTAAAGACATAAAATAATACTGTATTTTCTGCAATAACAAGTCTGGAAAAGTGTTCATAGTATTGTTGCAACAGGTGATTGATAAATGAATAGATCTTTTACTATTTATAATCATTAAACAATACCTAAACTTAGTTTATAGCTTTAGAGAGATCCAGTATTCCACTATGCATGGACTCAGTGTATGAATGTTTATAAGACACTGTAGATAATACAGTTACTCTTTTTGTGTTAACTCAATTTACCTGAAATAATATTTGGAAAATAACCATTTTAATACAATATGTAAAAAAAAAAAAAATCATGCGTGAAAGTTGAAAACACAGATTCTAAGAAAAGAATCTTTTAAAACTAACTCATTTTGAAGACACGTAATACTATGGATCTTGCAAAAAGAAAAGTTGTAAAATAGGTTTTCATAAATGTAAATTGCATGATGATATTGGATTTGGTTTAAGACCAAGTTGTTAATATTTAATTTATTCTAATTAAAAATTCTATTTTGATTTTTCTAGGAATGTGGAAGCACAGAATCACCCAGATCAGTTAGTAAGTTCATAAGATGTTTATTACTATTATTTTATAAACCTGCATCTTATTGTGGTTTACTTGCACATTACCTTTATTTGTAATTGATTTACTTACACATAGTCACCTGCTAATTGTTGCTTTAAGTTTTTATATATTATATTATTGTGCTTGTTTGAAAATTTGATCCTGAACTTTTTCTTTCATTGATGTTAGTTAGTTTCTTTTAGAATTAAACCAAAAGAGTGTAAAATAACAAAGTGGTTTCTGGTAAAAACTGCCTGAGATACTAACATAGGCAGAAAAAATTTAATGCGGTGTTTGATGTTGAATTTTAATGAAGTAAAGAAAATCAACGTGGTTGTTGATTTTCTATGGTTCATAAGCTGTTGGTATTCAGCACTGCAGTGTTTACTAATTTTAGTTTGTGTAAAAAATTAAAAGTTGAAAATAAACAATATTTAATTTTTTTTATTTATTTCTATTAAAGTTTTTATAGGAGTTTTGAAAGTTTAACAAGAAGGTGGCTTTATATTTCTATAGGAGTTTTGAAAGTTTAACAGAAAAGTGACTTTATCTGTTATATATTTGTAATTCAAAACAAAATGATACTGTGCAAGTGATTATTATTAAAATTACTGTAATTTGCTAAAATCTAGTTGTTTTTTTATTCTTCAGTGAATAGAAATAACTTTAAAAGAATCAAAATTTAAATTGCAGTGGTGAATTTTTTCCTTAGTGGATGTGCTCCAAGAGCTGTTACTCAGTAAGTTAAGATTGGGAGATAGTGAAGAGAAACCCATTCAAGTTCTTGATGAAGTCAGTTTTGATGGAGTAGTCAGGTACATGGCAAGTGACAAATGTAAGTTTAAAATCTCCAATTGTGTTTATTCTTATGATTCAAAATGTATATGGTGCATCACTTTCAAGACTTGCACATTTTTATTTTACGAATTATTTTATTACATTTTTAATTGCTAAACATTAACAAGATGTAGATGAAACTTTTATTTAATTGTAGACTTTTATGTAATTTGTAAGATAGTTGTGTGTTTGTGTATATTTATATCTTAGTTTTTGTTTTCCAGGTAAAAATATTATTGTTATGGTTGGAGCTGGAATTTCTACTTGTGAGTACATAGTTGCATGTTTGTTTATTATTTTTTAATTGCAGAAATAGTTTATACACTGTGAAAGCTCACATTTAAGTTAAGGGAACTAAACTGATTTTCATGTGTCTTTAAATCACTTTTTCAATGTATCTGTTTTTCAGGCTGTAATATAGATTCTTGGTTTTCAGGTCATCATTGTACAACAAAGTTGACTCTTTACCCTTTGGTTTTTCTACAGTATGCACGTTCTGCTAGAAATTCCTGCATCACTAATGATTGTTGGTCTGTGCTGGCTGTTATATAACATTGCGTTTAGAGACATTTAGCTGGTATTACACTAGTAAATGACAGTTGATCTTCATGTGTTAGTTGGGTGTTGGTGAGCCAGTATTGACCAGAACTTGCAGGTTACTTGCTGTCAAGTTTGTATTGGACAGCACAAATTGGTCACTATTCTGTGTACTTGCTTTCTATTATCTTTTAAATCCTTTATTGTTTTCCAAATATTTCTTTTTATTGCTTCTGGTTTTTGTACTAGAACAAATTTTCCCACCAATACTAATTATTTTAACTAATAAGTATCACTTAAGGAAACATCTAGATATTTTTAAAAGGAGTTTTTTGACTGTTTATAACATGATTCCATGTTTTTCCTGAAACATACATATTCATTTCAGTATGAATCTGGTGATTAGGGTGCTTTATGTGTGATCATTGGATTGCATGACTGAAACCAACTGCCAAACAGGTTGACATTTCATTGATGGTTGAATTTTGACTAGCTACTTTCCCTCTAGTCTGTCATTTCAGAATTAGGGCTGACTAGTGTAGACAGCCCTAAGAAGCATTGCATACATAAAGTTCACCAAACAACAACTATCTTTGAGAATGAGTTTAAAAGAAATAATCTAACATTTTCTAAAGTTACAACGAGAGAGTAAAAAAAACATTTTTTATATATCAAAAATATATTTTGATCTTTATATAACTTAAGTTCTCAAAAATTGTCTCTTACTCTAAAAGTGTTTCAAGTCCAAAGTTTTAACTTTTGATTTTGTACATTAATGATAGCTTTAATTACATATTTTAAAATGGTAATTTGTTTCTATAGTTTAATTTTTTAAATGAAACTGTTAATGTATTTTTCAAAGAAAAGAAATTGTAGTTAGTATATTTTTCCAATTAAGTATTTTGAAAACTAGTTTTTAATGGTGTGAAGATGCTGTAAATTTGAATTATTTAGTTAAAATAATCAGAGAATTATTGTGTCAAAAAACTGTAAAAACAGTATTTAGTGACAGTAGAAAGTTTGCACAAGCAGGTTAAATGTCTATGTTTCATCTTTACACAAAACCAACACATTATGTTACAAAAGTTTCACATATACACATGTAGTAAGAAAAAAAATAATTGATGGATGGTCTTGTAGTATAGAAAACTATCCCTTTGTGTACAATAAACCTTATTAAATTATGATTAAACTATCTTTGCATATGGGTTATTCATGCTCTGACTTTATGTATATATAGTTCAAGAACTGAGTAGCAATATTTCAAAGTTATACCAAAAAGTTATATCAGTAAGCTCAGCTTACACCAACATCTGGGGAACATTAACTAAAATAAGTAAAAACCAACATTGTTTTATAATGCTGTTTAATGCTTGAATTATTTACCAATAAGGAATGGCTGGGTTATACATTTATTAATGCCCTTATAGTGCAGATGGAAGTTGTTTTTTATTCTGTTGATCTCCATTTATGGATCCAGTTTCAATGACTGTTGATGTTCATTATGAAAAGACTGGGAGAATCTGTTTCTATGCCTATTCTCTTTACTGACTGTTTTCACTGGTTCTAGCCCGTGTCAGTTCTATGATGTGTCAGTTTCACCTCATTGCTTCACTTTAGCAGGCTCAATCATGGTTTCACCTGTTACATCATCTTTTACATAAGAAATCTTCAAATCTTTCCATTTCCACCATGGAACATCTACATCATTGTCACGTCTACTTTGTATATCAGCAATATTTGACATTGCAAATTCATGGCTGGCTTGTTTGATTTTTTTCTTAGAAGGTGCATTTTCTTCTCTAGTAACTTAAATGCTAGGACATATGCTTGTGTTAATTTCTTACTGTTTATCAGTATTGTTGGGCTATCTTCTAGTGATAATGTATTTGAAATTCTGTATCTTGTCTGTCTTCATGTCTTTAATAAATAGTATTTTTTGCTCAACTTTTATTACTGTGGCTTATAAACTTCCTTTGTAGCATGTTATACAGCTATCTTATCAGCCATCTTTTGATGTCATGAGAATCATCAGTCTCTTTTGTTTTCAACTGTTCACAGATCTTTTCTGAGGATTTTATTTGCAGTGAACAGATTCAATACATTGCCTAACTGAAACTTATTTTTTGTTCTTTAAATGTTCTGACTTTTCAAACCTTAATGCTTGTTCACTGTATTTTCTTTTCCTTTAGATATGTCAGCTTATTTTCTCATGCATTGGTTAGGAGATGTTAAGATATTTATGTTCTATGTATAATATACTGGTCAAAAAAATTAAAGGAACAAGTATATATTTCAGTATATTTTTGTCATAACTAAATTTATTTATGAAAAACATATCCATTCATCTACAAATGTATATTTTTTTAAGCTTGCAAGAATAGTTTGAAGCAACTCAAATGAAACTCACCTCACTCAAGGAGAACACAACTCAAGGTACCCTATATAAGGCTATTACATTAAACTATGCATTCATCATTAATTCTTGAAACAAATAATGGTTCTTTTGCAGATCATTTTGTCAGTGTGTATCTTCATCTTGTGTACCCAAGCAGTCAGGTGCTATCTGACAGAGAACGAGGTGGCCAGGGCAGTGCAGATGCTGGAGGATGGCCAGACCCAAAGGAGGGTGGCACAGTGTGTCACCAAGTGTCATCAGTTGACTTTGGTGATGCTACCAGAAGACAAACTCTTATGGCAGGAGACCAGGTCAAGGCCGTCATCACTGCACAACAGCCAGAGAGGACTGCTACATCATGACTACCCCTCTGCGGGACAGGCTAGCTATGGCTCAGTCATTGCGAAATGACCTTCAGCATTTCACTTGAATCTGTGTGTCGACCCAAACAGTTTCCAGTCGTCTGCACGAACGACGCTGTAGGGCCAGATGGCTTGCAAGAGGTGTTATTCTGACAACAAGACACTGTGCAGCCAGGTTAGAGTTTGTCAGCACCTGGACTGGGAACTTCATCAATGGGCCACCGTGTCTTGGACAGATGAGAGCAGGTTCACTGTGTCTCGTGATGATGGATGTGTGAGAACGTGGAGATGCCAAGGAGAGTGATTTTCCACCTATAACATTGTGCAAGTCAACACTTACTGAAGAGGTTCTGTAATTGTCTGGGCAGACATATGCTTGGGTGGCTGCACGGATTTACTCATACTCAACAGTGAGTTTGGTGGCCCACTTGTCTACCAGGGCTTGATGGAGTTCCTGTGCATTCTGAGGAGGGTGCTGGCATTCACTAACATGCCTCAACAGCATATGCCTAACAATGTTCAATTGGATTTAAATCTGGAGACCTGGCAAGCCACTCAAAAGTCTATTCCTTCCTCTTCAAGCAAGTGCATACACAGTCTGGTGACGTGGGCTGCCAAACCCCAAGATAACATTGATAGACTGAATCAAAGTGTGCCACATTGGTGTCAAGAGTGTGTCACACCCCATGGAGGTCACACTACATACTGAATGTTTCAAACATTTCTTGAATAAATGCATGTAAACTGTTTAAAGTATTGTTTTGTATGGGATATCAGTTTTGGTGAAATTGGTAATTTAAAAAAAATTTATTTCTTCATGTTTTACTGTTCATCACACATTAAAAAATGGATACAGATGGAACTGAAATGAGGCAAATTATCTAAAAAAATAAAAATATTATCACATTTGGAACATTGAGATAAATTATATAAGAAAACGTACTTGTTCCTTTAATTTTTTTTGAGCAGTTTATATATTGTATTCTTTGAAGGTTATATACATGTATCCAGATAGTCCTTTTAATTAAGACAGGTTAAAAAGGAGGATAACCATTGTTTTCACCTATTATGTTACCTGTTTTGACTTATCCAGATTCTGGTTCAGAGGATCACTTTTTGTGGGACTGTTTGTAGTTATCTAACATACACAAAGATTTTGAGGAACTTTGAGATGGTTTATGCCTTCTTAGGACTCTCATTCTCAGATTTATATTTTGACAACATTAACTATTTGTCTGTCACTGTTGACTTTTTTATTTACCATAATGTATATGATCACCTTAAGAGTGAACCACGGGTTTCATCTTACCAAATTTGATAACTGAAAATGTCTTTGACATCTCATTCCCAAGATCCGATGGAGAATATTCTACATGGACCATCTGAATAAATTATTTAGCATTTATTTACATCAAATTATTGAGAATTAGCTTGAGCATTCTGTTTGCTTCCTGTGGTGTTACTGCAAGCCAAGTCCAATTACAAGTCAAAATGAACCTTCAAAGTTTCTTTTGTGTATAATAGGACCTTATGTTTAGATGCATTCATTCATTTTGGACTGCCATGTTTCTTCCATTTATCATTATGATTGTTCTAGATGCTAATTCATACTTTGAGTTGGTAATTGGAAGGTACCTTTTTCCATGTTCATGTCCTTACATAATATTTCAAGACTTCAAAGATGTGACAACCATTCTCTAATGGGGACACATTATGGTTCTGATCAGTATGGGGTATGCCATACAACTTCATTTTTACTTTTGTTACTTCCTTACATGGTATCTCTGTTACCTTCCCTGAAGTTGTTGCATATACTATTATAACCATCTGACTTATTTTGATTCTCTTTGGATGCCAGCTGATTGGGAGTTTGTCCAATCTGTACTTAATTGCAAAGCTTTTCCATTGAGAATCTTCCATTAAGAGGTACAGAACAGTGCTTTTCACTTTTACCCTGGCTACTTAGCTAGCTACCACTTTGGATGATACTTAAATATGTGCTGCTGTGTCTGTATTACCTGATCTTCTCATCCACTTTATGCCATCATGACAGCAATGAAAGAAATTTGGCTAGTGCTGGAAAAGCAGGACTTGTGTAGTTTTTACGAGTTCTTTCTCAGTAAGGGAAGTCAAAAGAATGGAGAACTTTGGATAAGATGATGCATGTAATTTATTTCATTAACAGTATTCAGAAAAAAAAACAAATACATCATGTTGACAAAGCAAGAACAGTTTACATGTGAAAGAACTTACAGTATTTCAGAGTTAAGTCTACTTGATTTGAATATTGCATCCATTGTTTCCATGGAGGTGAGTACTACTTTACCTGATATTCATTTTAGTTTTTAAAATGTGAAACTTGAGTAAATTACAACAAACTAAACCACAAACAACAATTTACGTTACTAATACATGGTAGTTATCAACGTAAGAAAGGGAAATAATAAGAATAATGAAATTAAGAACTTAAAACATGTGCTTATCCTAGTTTGTCAAACAGTTGTAAAATTATTATTGACATGTTGTTACATGGAATATTAACTGATATTAAAGGCAGTTTAAATTTAAAGTACTATAATTTATAGTAGTGTCTTGATTTATTTCGTGAAAAAACTGTGATTAATATCTGTTTAAAGGTGCTGGAATTCCAGATTTCCGGAGTCCCAAGTCTGGTATATATGCCAACCTACAGAAGTATAACCTACCTAATCCCATGGCTATCTTTGAAATAAATTATTTTAAGGTATAATTCTTATTACCTATGAACACAGCTAAGAAATATCTTCCATTTGTCCTGTGTAATACATGTATTCATGTTTCCCTTTTTATCTGCCTTTGTGAATAGCTATTGCATGCTTTATCTACAGTTTATCAACAGAAATAAATTTTGTTAAAAGTAAAATAAAATAGTTTATTTGTACAAGCCTCTAACAACAATAAAATAGATTTGTTTTGTAATTAACATAACCTTATGCCATAACTTTTTTTAAAGGTAGAGACTGCAAACAATTCAAGTACTAAATATTCTTTCTAGTTGTGTGTATTTCATTCTAGAGTTTGTTTTTTCTCATGGATCAAGGACTAACAAAAAGCATTTGTAATAAAATATAACACTAAGAATCTTTCCAATAAAGAATGACAGTGTTGATCTCTGTTATATACACCTTTGATACTGTCTTTTGTAAATAACTTTCAGAAAGTTTAGTCAATTTAAAGTACAGTAGTCACATACAGTAGTTTTATTTAGAATATTGAAAGTGGGGGAAAAAAAAAAGAAAAATAAAAGAAATGCATATTTTGTATAATTATTATTTATTATTTTTTCTTTTCTTTATACATAACAGTTTAAGTGAGGAAATGTTATTTTATATTTTTGATTTACTTTTAAATTTAGATAATTATTAAATTGGTGATTCTAATGAAATTATGTTTTTGTCATTAAAGATTTTACTATAGTTCTGTAATTCTGGGAAAAAGTTATTTACTTTTGAACTTTTATGATATTTATTTTAAAATTGTCTGTTTATTTGTAGAATAGGTTGTAAAATAGTCATTTTTCTCAATGCTAGGAAAATCCTTCTCCATTCTTTCAACTAGCAAAGGAAATATATCCTGGAAAATATAAAGTAAGATACCCTAAGTTAATGTTCTTGCCCTAGGCATCCTTTAGTGAGTATAAAACAAAGTTTTAGTGTCTTACGTTCAAAATTTTATTCAACTGATTTTTGTTTGTATTATATCAATGAGTGTAGCATAAAATTGTAGCTAATAATCAATATAGAATACAGGAGGTAAATATGAATGATAATTATAAACAATGTTGAAAGTGACCCCCGTTGGCATCAATACAGGCCTGGATCCTTCTTATTTTCTTTCTAAACACTGCTATCTGTTGCTGGCTTGAAATAGACTGAATAAAATATGATTACAAAACTGCACAGTGACTTTCTGAACACCCTGTATAATTTTGTTCTGAACAAAAAATCATTACTTTCACTCAGAGTATAATCTTCGTTCTCAGGACAAAGTTAACAGCTAGCATGGATAAATTTGTAACAGCTCCTGTTGCATAGTTAGAAAAATTCTGATATGGTACTTTCTAATGCTCACGAGATTTGTTTGGTACTGCACTTTATATGCAATTATTTTTTATTACATATGCCACAAGCCTTTTACAACCAATGTGCACTTCGTAAATCATCATGTGTCAATTGTTCACTAATAGGAGCATTGTATGATCATGTGATACAGGTGACTTCCTCTGTTCACCTCTACCAAACTATTACCATTCACATTTAACAGTGCTTGTATTTGTATGCCTTTCTTTTTTGCCTCAAGTGGTGCTTGAGATTGACTTAGTTATTTAGGTGATTTCAATTTAATATAATAAAGAAATCTGTCAGCAGTCCAATTCACTTATCCTTATTCTGTTCATATTTATTTTTAACTTCAAATGATTTTTTGACTGCTATAACATGAATTTTGAAGTTAATGCCACCACTTTGGATATCTTACATTCAACAGGGACTTTTACACAGGCTTCTGGTGCTGGTGACCTGTAGGGAGATTTGTCGGCATTTATTCACAAGGAGATAGCACATTACTTGGGTCAACCTTTATCTCCAGAACTTGCCCCACTTTCTCCTGAATATGTGGAACTTGGACAAGCTGGTGAGGACTTTGATCACCTGTTTTTACCTCTTGAATTTGCTGTGCCTTCCCATACCCTTATTGAGGATTCTGTTCAGCCTTTCACAGTTTCTATGGACAATATTTCTCAGGTTTGTGAAGTTGTGTCTCTTGATCCTATATCTTATAACTCACATCTTTAATTATTTTATGACTCTTCTTCCCAACCTGTTTGGTTTCTCTCTCCCTTTACATTCAGGTTGATTCGTCCAGAGATATCTCTCTCTCTTTCTACCTTCTATTGTTGGGTTTGTTATTTATTCCAGTTGACTACTTTTTCCTTGTTCCCTTCCTACCATACCTTGTTCCATGTGACCTCCAATCAAATCTGACACCTAATATTAACCCTTGCTTTTTGTCTTCATCAGCCTTTGAAGGAAATCCTGAAAATGGACATGTTGGCCAACTTTAACATATTCATGCCCCATTGTTTACCTCACATTGTGATTTTGGCTTCCTCAGGTGTTTGCCTTCCACCTGTGGTTGTACTTCAGATTTTGGAATGACTTTGACAGTGGGTAAGTTTTTACTAATGTTTTTTTTTTCTTTTAAGGGCCCCTGCTTCATATCTTTCTTACATGGATCCTGCTCTGTTGCGAGTTTCCCTGAGCAGATATTTTTAAATACTAAATCTGCACTTAATGCTCTGTTGACTAATGCTTTCTTTCCATGGCTTTGATAACTCATCTTTGGGATGGGGTGTTCACAGAATTGCTTGTAGGTGAATAGTCTTACAATATTATGTTCCATAAATATGCCCATTTTGGACCATACACACATGATCTTCATGGGTAATGTAGAAGGTGATATCTGCACATTCCTGCCATTTCTCCATTATACAAATTGCTATGGTCTGCCTTTCAAAAAAGGATTTAGTACCACTCATTTCACTATTTCAGGTAATGATGTTCCTCCAGACTCTCTAGTGCAGTTTTACCCACTTTCTTCTACTAATGGAGTATGGGAGTCCTTGCCACTAACCAGGTTAATTGTGGAGACACAAAATGATGGCTATAATTATTTATTTGGGAATAGGGTGGTGATAATCAGTGATGACGAGAAACCCACTTCTTGAGAAATTTATATGCAAAAACGGCTCGTTTGGGCTGAGAAAACACTTTTACATAGAAGAGCGAACAACGTTTCGACCTTCTTCGGTCATCGTTGTTCGTTCTTCTATGTAAAAGTGTTTTCTCAGCCCAAACGAGCCGTTTTTGCATATAAATAGGGTGGTGATGTTTCACTGATGTAGATTAGATGTAACCTCCACAGGAGTTGAGCTGTCATCTTGCTGGATGATGTAGCCTCCTGATACTGTTTATACAAAAACTGGAGTTGAGCCATTAAAACTTTAGTTCACCTCTTTGACTGGGTGTCCTTATCCTACTGCTGCTTGGATGTGGTACCCTGTGATCTAGTTTAAGGGTGAACCAATCAACATAAGCCCTCACCCAGGTTTTGGGTTGTTTATCTTCCTTTTGTGATCTCTTCTGTTTGTGTTATGGGTCACTGCAGTGGTAAGTGGGATTGCTTAGGTTCTATTTTTTGCTATTGTTTGTTCTCTCTTCCTATGGGGATGTTATTGCCATTTGGACAGTTCTGTACTATTTTATGGTTAGGGGAATAAATTGCATGTGATAGACATCCTCCTAATACCATTTGTCACATTACCAGATCAATTAGCTCAAAGCTACTCCTGTGTGTTATACCCAGGAATTGGTGTGATTCCAATTCCCCAGAACTTGGGTTTGAGGTGAAAGTAGCATGATCCTCATCTTATTCTAATAATAAGGGAATAAGAAAGTTGGACCCTTTGAGGAGATTTTGGATGTACCTGACTTACTGGGTATGGCTTGCTGTGCCCTAGCCACTCTATATCATAAATAGCATCCTTGTTTACCAGCTTTATTATTTTGGGATTGAGTTACTGTATCTTTTCTGGTTAGGATCACTTTCTACAACATTCTCTCCCACTTGGATCTGTTCCTCTTATTTTCTGTCCTGTCTTGCGTAATATTTATTTGGACAGAGAGTATACCTAGATCAGAAGTGGTGAGGTTCCTCTCTTTCATAGAAAGTTTAGGGAGTTGTATCTGCCCTTTTTTCACACACGTCTCTCCTCCTCTTCAGTGTAAGATGCTAGTTACTGTTGTGAAAGAAGGGGAGTACTGTATTGGAAGATGTAATTTTCCTTTACGAAAAATGTATTTCCAATAAGTACTTCACTCACACTTCTCATCCTTCCTCCCCCACTCATTTCTGGTGCTTCTTTCATCTGCCGAACTTTGAAGTGATAATTCAGTAGAGGAGCATAGAGGGAGTCGCATGTGTTGTGAGTGTACTATGCTGCTATTGGTAGAGAAGTGGCACATGGTAACTTACCTTAGAGATGCATTGTAATCATCTTATTCCAACAGTGGGGTTGTGAAAGGTCTGTGGCTTACGTAATAAGAAAGTTCCTATTATAGAAAGCAACATCAAAGGGGTAAAGCTAATCTTGTGAGTAGAGGGAGGTTCCTATTAGAAATATATTTTCAGTATGGGAAAATTATAATTTTTGTGAGTTAGGGAAAATTGGTTACTTTTTGCATGTTATTATTTTGTGCTCTTTAGTATACTGTTTAATTAAATAAAAGTTATTTTGTACATTACTACCATTAGTAGAAAAAAGTAGGGTTAAGTGCTCTCTACAAGAAAAAAAAAGATTGGGTAAGTACTTTATTTCTTTTGTATTTCATATTTTTTCTCTATTTATAAAAGAAACTAAAATATGAAATAGAAATCTTTCTAGGTTAGTTAAGATTATATTACATAAAGAAATAATAAAAATGTTGCACGAGACACATGCAAGAAGCTCATAGTTAATCTTGGATAATGTAATTCAATGTTGTAACAGGAGCTGCACATTCCATGAATGATTTACAACTTATAATGGTGGGGATAGTAGTTAGACACAGTTCAAAGTGCAATAAAACAATAAAAATTAATTATGAATTGATGTATAATATTATGAGCTTAAAGCTACTTAGGATAAACAAATGTAGTTTCATGATACAATTTGAAGTTATCCTAGAAATTTAAAAAAAAAATTAGTTTTATTTCATTTTATGTTAGAGTTATAAGGGTAGTTAAATTGACCATCACAGGAAAAATCTACATGAGAGTTTGCAGGAACGTACAAACATTTTCTTGTGAAGTTTATAAATTTTAAAATGTTGGTCTTGTTAGGAGTTCAAGGATAGTTGAAACATCTAAGGGGAAATTCAGATGTATGTATGCCATGGCTAGTCAATCTGTGATAAAACTCTGCTTTAATGTCTGTCTGCTGTTATATGCTGCTCTTGTCATCAAAACACAGGATAGTTAATTTTTTCTAACCTGGCAAACACCAAATAACCATGAAAGTATACATGTTATAACATTTAATGGAATAAGTATTATTTTTACAAAATGTAGTAAATGTTTTGTAAACCTACAAGTCCTTTGTACATAAATAAAAGTTTTGTAATTAACTGTTTTGACTATAGATGTGTCTGTGAATATACATAGAGTATTACCCACACTGAGTAGTCTAAGCTGAAAGTAACTTTCATGTCAAAATTAAAAACATTTTTTTAATTTTATGGTTTTTAGATTTCATTTGCATAATCTCTTAAAACCTCCTAAGTGAAAATCAAAGCTTATTTTCAGTAAGACATGATATTTCATTTGTTATTTTCAGCTTGATGGATCTTGTAACTGCCACTTAAAAAACAAAATCAATTTCTGAGACACAAATACTTACCTCTATTCAGAGAGTTTCTTTCCTCTTGAGTTCATGCATTCAGCCAAAGATATTTGCAGACCATCAGCCTTGTGAAACTTTTCACGTAATTTGATGTGAAAAGACGTGGATTTGTACCCCTACATGATGATGGCATCATGCAGTAGAGCCATTGATGGAGTGAGTGTGACTTCCTCTACGTTCTTGCTCATTAATCCTTTTTTTTTTCTTTTTTCTTGACATAGTCTTACAGTGATATATGGTTCAGTTTCATAAGACTTATTTTTTCAAAATTTTTCTCATTTCAGTTTTCACTTGACTGAAGTTATTAAACTCAAATTGCACTTAAATTTTAATGGAGATAGTTCTAAAGCTAATGTTAGAGAGGAATCTCCTTAAAGTGAACAAATCAACACCATTTTTAGTGAAAATCTTGCTCACCCAGTGTTGGTTCCAACAATAGTACTCCACTGTGGGACACCTGATTTGACTTGAAACTTCAATTAGAGAAGTTTTTCTCAAGTGGTAACATCTTGTTCTATATTCTTTGACCTTTTAAAGGTTTATGATATTATGTGGAGGTACGGTATTTTGCAAGACCACCACTCATATGGGTTGTGTGGTCATTTACCCACTTTTATTCAAAACCTTTTATTGGACTGTTGATTCCAAGTCTGTGTGGGCTCAATGCTTTCCCGTTATTTTCCACAGGAACTTTGAGTCCCTTAGGGATGTGTTTTGAATGTCACATTTTTCAGTGTGAAGATTAATGCTATCACTGCACAACTTTCTTCTACTGTTGCAAATGGGTTCTAAGTCAATGACTTCCACATCTCATATCAGTCACTGAACATGAAATTTATTGAGCAACAGCTTCAGACACCCTCAATTGTTTGTTGAAGTAGACCACAGCAAATGATTTTATCTCTTCTTTCTCTAAAACTGTTTGCATGCACTTTTTCTGCCTGAGCTCCCTCTTGGTGATGTTATTCTTCATGTGGCCCCTGAGGCAAAGTTCTTGGGGCTTATGTTTGACCAAAAACTGCCCTTTATTCCACAAATTGAGTAGCTACATGTTAAGTGTACAAGGGGATTGAACATTCTCTGTGTTCTTTCTTCCACCTCTTGGGGAGTGGATCGATGTTCTAAGCTAAAGATCTATTGTGCCGTCATTCATTTCAAACTGAATTATGGGTCTCTGATCTGTGGCTCTGGTAGGACTTCGGTCTTGAAGGTGTTGGACCCCATTTATCATCTGGGACTTCAGCTCTGCACAGGGGCTTTTTATATTTCTCCAATCCAGAGTTTGTACACAGAGTCGTATGAACCTCCTTTTTTTCTCTTCTGCTTGCAACTTTCTTTACTTCATGCTTTGAAATTCTGTTCTTTACCACAGCATCCCACCTGGGATTGTGTCTTTCTTTCTCAGTGAGCTATGCTTTTTCAGAATAGATGGTCTGGTACTCTTCCTTTTGGCTTTCGTGTCCAGGCACAGCTGATTGAATTGGGTCTGCCCTTGGATGGCAAGCTCTCTTCATTAATCAATCCACCTCATCATGACTTATTACTATCTTCACTTGTAACCTTTCTTTGAGTCATCTAGGTGGGTGGATACTCCTGTTTAAAGTACTATTTTCTGTTTGCCAAACATCTTTTGAACCATCCTCCATCATTCCCATTTATATGGATTGTTTAAAATCAGATGACTTTGTGGGCTCTGCCATGGTTTGTTGCAGTTTGGTGGTTGTACAAAATATCACCCATACAGTTTCTTGTTCACTGTCAAGTTGTATGCCATTTCTCTTGACCTGGGTCATGTAGAGGCTTTGCAGTACACCAATTACACTATTCATACCAACTCTTAGCTCTCTATTGGCCCTGGAATTGCTTCACTTTCATTCTCACCTTGTTCTTGTCAATAATCAAAACTAATTGATTTTGTTCTTCTTTATCTTCTGTTTCTGTTGAGTTTTTCTGGATACCAGGCCATGTCAATATTCACAGGAATGAGCTTGCTGACACTGCAGCTAAGTCTGTCTGCTCTGGTGCTATTACTGCTGTACCTGTCCCATATACAGACAGTGGCCATGTATTCAAGGCTAGGCTCCATGCAATTTGGTTGTTGACATGGATTGAGTGACATGACAAGTTTTTCCCATATTAAACCTTCTGTTGCTCTCTGGCCTTGTTTTCAGAAGGATTGCAAGGAGGAAGTTGTCTTGGTAAGGCTATGCATTAGTCACAGTTTTTAACTCATTGTTTTCCTTTATTTGGGACTGTTGTACCAATGTGTGTGGCCTTTATGACACTCAAGTCACAATAACCCATATTTTACTGTCGTGCCGTCATTCAAAGTCATTTTATACATGTTTTTTTTTTTACGTGAGTTTGTCCCTGACACTGGACAGTGCCATTGGTCCACTGTCCACATTATCTGTGTTTTTAAATTTTTAAGGGCCATTGGTCATTTTAATTTTTTTAAGTTTTTTAACCTGCTTTTTGATGTTTCTTTAATTTCATCTTGATTAATTTTTACATTTTACAGTGAATTTACCTTTTTTTTTTACTGGTTGTTTAGCATAGATAACTCATTTACTTTGTGCCAATAATTTCCAAACAACCAATTGAACCAAGATATGTGTATTCCATGCCTGATGTATTTCTATATGAAATTCTCTTTGCTTAAATAAAGCTCCAATTGTGGTTGGAAGTTCATGATGGCCATTTTTTTTTCTCAAGAGTTTTAAGGAATCTACAAAGTTATGCTTAAGTTGACACTGGTTAATGAGTCATCATTATCTTTAGCATATGATTGCTTGGCAAGCTCCATTTATCCTCTACATAGTGAAACTCAAGGTGATTGAAAAATTTACTGAATATGGTTACACATTTTGTAGTACTGCTTCACTTGGTCCAGGTTCACCTTTTTCATAACCATGCTTTAGCATCACAGCTATCACTTTCAGTAAGTTGAGATTGTCTATGTTATTTGCTGAGAAATCTAAAGGCAAACATCCATTTTTTTCTTATAACCTCTACATCTATTCTTGAATTTTTCCTTATTGATTTTGGATAATAATATGAATTTAATTATAATTTTTAACTATTTGATTCTGACACTATAGGAATTAGAAGTCAACAAGCTCATTCAAATGTTTTACTTTACATTGTTACAGTATTTCTATAGATTATAACACCATGCACATAAATTGAAAATATTTTACTTAAGCAAGCAGATTAAAAAATTCAACAAATATATCCAAATAATAACACTCCAGAAACAGTTTTGTGGTCTGTGTATATCAGATTACTGGTAAATTAAAAACAATATGTGTGAGTGAAGTATGTTAGCATAGAGTTTTGGTGAGTAGTACTTCTTTCGTGATGATCAATTGCAATAGTATTTCACCAGTCACTGAACCTTTCTCTTTCAACAAAACATGAGGAAAATTTAGGGGCAAAAAGTTTACAAACAAAGCAGTAAACTGACCCTGTTGATGGTGAATACAATAACCACTCTCTCTTGTATTGGTCACCATTGGCTTTTACCCTAAAGAAAAGTTTTTGCGAACAGTATCTCGTAGTATATCAGACTTTGCCACTATTGAAAGTCTGTCAGGGTTTGCCAAATGGCCCATTGTGGTATTGACAGTCAATGAGTCCACAAACAGTCCAATAAGCCACATCATCATCAGCAAAATTGAGCCACAACCCTGGATCTTTTGCTTTAGTTTCTTTATATTTTGTAGTCTGAAGTATTTTACCATAGTCCAGTAGATTTTCATTTTCAGCAATTATTTCAACTTCAGACTGCCTTGTAGAGCAACTTGCATCAAAATTAACACTAGTTACAGGCAAAGTGAGATCAGTTGTGAGACTTGTGCCTGTTGAGCCAGCCTGTGACACCTCAAGGCCATCATGATGTTCTGACCTTGAAGAGGACAAAGTAATACTTGTAGGTGTGGAGCTTGGTTCAACTTCAGTCTTGTCAGAGTCAGATGCAGTACAAGTGACTTTTAATGGCAGAGATGGGTTTTGACTTGGAAGATCATATTGTGTAAGTTGAGGGAAAAAATTAGTCAGAGTTTCAGTCTTGGCCACTAAATCCAAAGCCTTTTGTTGGTTTTTCCTTGCCAGTTTTCTCTTTTGTGCACCACTTAATTGAACACGTTTCATCTTGCAGTCTGAAAAATACAGAAACAAAAATAATAATAAAGAAAAACACAAAAGAATATGGATCATATACAGTTATAATGATTAGAAAAACACTGAAATTCATAATGAAAAACGTTGGTAAGACAGTCAAACATACTAAACTTTAGGTCTACATTTAGACAAAGATTGTCAGAAACTTATCCTAGGACCTCGGTCTATCAGCACATAAGCATGAATTAATAAATACCTTTATTGATTTGCTACATTCTGATTGGTTGAAAACCATTCCAGATCAATCTCAAATTAATTCAAGACTGGCATCAATCCATTTTAGGAGAATTAGTTATAATAATATAGGAGAATATCTATAGTAACACTTTGTAATCTGTAGATTCAAATAATTGTGATTTTTGTAATTTAAGACAATTTTTCGACTTGTATATGTAAGCTTAACTCATAATTAAGTAAAATTTGTAGCAATAGGGAAAAAGTTATTTTTTGTGTAGAACATATAATTGAAAGAACAAAGGAAAAAGATGAATATTTCAGGCATATACAGTTTACAAGTGCTTTTTTATTCTGTATAATTATAAGTCAGAGTTATTGTTTTTATGCTTTTTTATGGGTATATACTGTTATGGATACAATAAATGTTATCAGTTTAATATGTTTGCATTTTCATTTATTCATAATTGTAGAGAGCAAAACACCAAATACTTGGGTGTGTGCAATTGAATCTTACTTTGTATATTTCAGCCTACAGTTTGCCATTACTTTCTGAGGTTGTTACATGATAAGAAAAAATTATTGAGGCTCTATACACAGGTAATTTTTTTTAAAATAAATTTTAGTATGAATTTAAAAGGTCAGTTGTGTTGGAAACTATTTATCTTGAGTGTTATTTTATAATGTAAGAGATTTATTTGATTTGTTGTTGGGCAAAAAAATCATAATAAGCTACCACAGAGATTAAGTCATGAATTCCAGCATTATAAACACTCATTGTTACTACTGAGCAACTAGAGTATACTGCATAGTGCTGCTGCTGTGAATTTTTATTAATCTTTCCTGTTGGCATGCTTCAGTTTTCTGCCTGTACTGTAACTCACATTGTGCTTACTTTATCTGTAAATATTTTCTAGGTCCTGAGATTATGATTTCTTATTACAGTAATAAATTAATGTTTTGATATACTTTAAGGCTTTTTATGTCATTTATTATTATTTAAAACTGTTATTGTTAAAGATGTCAAAATACTGTTTTTTAGAATATTAAAAGTTGCTAAAATGTTTCCTGTAAAATATCATAAGAAAAACACTTTCATTACTAAAATGTTGTCTGTATAGCACAATCCAAGTCCAACAGATGTAATCTAATAAAGTTTTTCTCTTTTAAATCACATATACATGTAAAATAGTGTTCTCATTATGTATTTAGTAATTGTTATTAAGTAAATCTTTAAGTCACTAACTGATAAAATAGCAAATTTAATTCAGTTTTAACGCTTGTTCCAGCTTTTACAGTTAATTGAAAGTTAAAAATAAAAAGTGAATTGATTTTATTTCCTGTGAGAAAATAAATTTCTTTAAGGAAATATTCTTAATTAATAAAATTTACACTGCTACATTTGCATTATTAAGAGGATAAGCTGCTTTTCTTCTATTAGTGTTTACAGCCAAAAATATTGCCAACATTAAGAGTACCCAACTGCAAAAACAGTGCATTATAATCTTAATGAATAAGAATACAAGAACAGACTTAATTAAAATTAACATCTGATTGCTTTGGATATGCAACATCAAAATTAATCAAACTTATTTTGTATATGACATAATTTTTTGTATTTTATTGGTAGTAATACATAGCTGTATTTACATATACCTATATATCACAGGAGTTCTCAATTTTTAAGTGTAGGATCCCCAATTAGTCTGATACCACATTGCTTGTCAAATTGATCAGCTTTGTACAGAATTAGGATAGAAAAATCAATGAATAAAACATAAAATTTTCTGAAAGACATTTGAAATTTCAGAGAAATTTGACTTTTCAGAAAGTATTTCTGATCTTAAGGTGGAAATCACTTTGCACTCAGACTATTTAAAAAAATTTTTTTTTTCTTGAAAAATCTCTTAAAGTGCGCAAAAGACTTGTAATGTTTGCTAAAAGTCTGCCTAATTTTGTGAAGGTACACATTCTGTATTGATGGTTGTAATATGTAAAATATGACATGTATAAAATGTTATGAAGTCAGTTCATCCAAACTTGTAGTGAGAGAGGTAATTAATTCAGTAACTGAACTTTAGTTTTTCTACCTTCTTCTGAATTTTCAGTTATTACTGACAAAATATAAATAACCTTCATGCCCTTTATGTTCACTGTGTAGGTGGATTTTCAGCAGGATAATCTTCCACTACTCATATTACTCCTGAAATTCTTGACCTTCACACTTGTTTTGGAGGTGGGGAAGGGGAATTCTCTATATGGTCTTCTTCATTTTCTGCTCTGCATTTTGGTTTTTCTTGTTTATTGAGATTTCCTTCTGTGCATTTATTACCTATTCTAAATATCTTGCATATGCATAAAAAACTTAACAAGCCATTAAAAGTTAAAGTGTAAAGTGTAGATTTAATAGAATTGTAAAACTTTTCCTGTTCATAAGTTTTAAAATATTGAGTTTTTAAAATTGTCATATGAAGAGCTGTGAAATCACAGTTGTAATGATATTTTTTTGCAAATGTCTTGTTCATAATTGTCTGAATCACATTTATATAATCTGAAACCAGGTATTTTTTCTGCACAATCTTTTTGCCTTAGGCTAGGATTTTTTGTCTTTCATGTACATCTATAATAATAATAGTGTGTGTGTGTGTGTGTGACATATTTTTCTTATTCACTGCTTGCATATTTTTAATAAGGCAAGTTAGAGAAAAATCATATAGAAAAGAAGTGGTTTCCTATATTATACACTAACAGAATTTGTTAATGTTATTAGGTTGATAATATGTGTATTCTGAATTCATTTTAGCATAAAAGTATAACCTATATACTTTTGTTGCTAAGCAACATGACATTAAATGCATTGTTACCAATATGCATTGGCTTTTCTATATATTAGAAGTTGTTATATAAGGAACCTCTTCTTTTCTGTATGGTTGTTTGCTGATTTGTCTCATTAAAAAGATGTGCATACATACAGAAATATGGATAAGTAATACCTGTGCACATATAACATGGTCTACTTAGTATGGGTGCAGTCATGAGCACACACAGACCAACAGACATGCCCTTTTTTATTATAGGTTATTATATATATATGTAAAAACGGCTCGTTTTGGTTGAGAAAGTTTTTTACGTAGAGGAGTGAACAATGTTTCGACCTTAGGTCATTGAAGAAGGTCGAAACGGTGTTTGCTCCTCTTCGAAAAAAATTTTCTCAACCCAAACGAGCTGTTGTTACATATATGTTTTTCTCTACAAATGGGTTTTCTTGACATCACTGATTACAGGTTATTATTTTTAGAGTCAGGATCAAATATTCACTTTGCAGCCTTCATTAACTGTGAGTCTCACTGGTAATATTCTATTATCATGTGGCTTTTATATTTCTTTAACACTATAGCCCATCAGGCTGTGTTTCAAGGTACTTTCTTTCCATTCAACGTTTCAGCTAATTCTGAAAGAATTTCTTTTCTGCATGATTTTGTCTTTGTAGGTATTTCCCTTAAATTAGTTTCCAATTAAAAAGAAACATGCCAGCAGGAGTTGATTAGGTATGTAGTATTTCATTTTGATTTTGATTATTGGGCTTTTTTAAAGGTAGTGAATAAGTGATTTTTGTCCTCCTGCTTTATGTTGTTTAATTCTCAGTCAGTGTTTGGAGCTTCTACTTGTACTTTTTGATTGGCAGCATTCACTGATTCTTTTTTGTGTTATCGATGACATCTCTGTTTGGTCCTTTTTAGGTTTATCTTGGGTCTACTTTTCATTTGTGGGACCCTTGAATTCAAAATTCTTCAATTATACATGTACATATAAATTACTGGAACTTGTGTGATGCTTAATGAAAGTGATGCAGATCTTGTTGAAACTAGTACATGTAGAGTGCCATTTTAAAGTGGAAGCCAATAAAGTTTTAAAATGTGTAAATAGGAAACCTTGATTTTAATTTTTGTTTGTCATCCTTTAAATCTGTCTTTACTTTCATTTTTTAATATTATTCTCTTTTTTCAGTTCGACCTCTGTTCTTTTCTCTTTTTTCATATCTTGTTTTATTGCAACTTCTAGATCAGAAAGTCTCAAATCTTTCTTAGAAAGTTAGAAAGGAGCAAAAAAAATCTATTTTACCAATCCAGTCATAAACTTTTATGAATTCAGTTTACATCTGGATACACTTTAATTCAAAGTGGAATATATGAGTATGTTACAGAAGTTTATTCATAATGCTCATTGAATGATGAATACTTTTCCCATACATTTCTTTGTTCTTCATTCCATCATTTTTTGGGCTTTTACTAGAAGTGGAAGTTTTATTGTTCACTACCTCAGCACTGTACATTTTCTGTTAACGTTGACTATCATTATGGATAAGCATATTCTGAACTTTTCTTCTACACATGCTCATTTGACTACTTAACAAACTACTAGTCTTGGGTGGATCATTCAATACTCCAAATTTATTTAGTATTATCACAGAATTTATTTCATCTTGGATTTTAGATCAGCACCATTCAAAGAACACTTTAGCCATCTCTTTTGGTATTGAAAGCTGTGGAGCCTTAGGTGCATGTTGTAGGGGGCAGTGATGGCCTTTTTAAACTCATTCCTTTGCAAAATGTTGGAATTTGATTCGCAGTAGCATCTGACATCTAACCCATTATCATGCAGTGTCACTCTAGAGTTTCTTCAGTTTTGGTTGAATCAAACATTTACAGTAAAAATAATCCCTCCATTTGTTCCTTTAACAGGTTAATTGAGGGCAGTTACCAACTGATCTTAACTAACATTTTTGATGACTCTCTCAAGATCATTGTATTCTTCCCACAGAGTGAACTTTTCACTCTTTTAAGTTTTTCAGTGGATTTGTGAATACCCAGGTTGCATGATGATCAGTGCCTTTATTACTTTGACCAACTATTTTTATTTCTTTTACCCTACGTGTCTTGAGGTCCAAATTCTCTGGCTGTGGATACCCCAAATCAATATGAAGAAAACCTTATCTTCTACGTGTACCTTCTGTATATCCTTTTTTCTTGAATCATGGCCAAGATTAGTTATATGAAGTTAACTTTTCACAATGACATTCAGTGTCTATGATTTTATGACTGGCTGTTGTTTGGTACTTTTTTCCAGAAAGTAGGATTCTCTTCACAGTTTTCTTGATTTTAGCTCATTCTCTCAAACACTCATCTCTGGTTACTTTTCATCCTCAACAAGCTATCTTTCAGGTTTGGTGTATTAATCAGGATAAATCTTAGTTAACTCCAACACCATGACATTTCTTTATGA
Organism: Tachypleus tridentatus; assembly: GCF_004210375.1. Classification (NCBI taxonomy): domain Eukaryota; kingdom Metazoa; phylum Arthropoda; class Merostomata; order Xiphosura; family Limulidae; genus Tachypleus; species Tachypleus tridentatus. Next base: position 95,245,750 of record NC_134826.1, read on the forward strand.
ATTTGTTTCTTGATCATTGCTTATCAGTTCTTTTGTAGCTGCTTATGGAACTACCTTATATGTCATTATTAGATGCCATGGAAGTCATCAGTATTTTTTTGTACTCACTATTCAAAGATCTCTTTTAAGCATGTTCTGTCAAACATCCTGAGTTCCTAGGCATTGTACTAATTGGAATTTGTGTTTGATATTATGTTTCTGGTCTTTTTACCTTTTCTGAACCCATAGTAATGTGTTTGCCATATCTTCTTTTCCTCGTATCATATCATACCTTATTACTGGCAACAGGCAGACTAAATTGTGTTATCTATGCTTCTTGTACCTTACTTTTTTGGAAAGCATCAAACTTGGTCTATGAGAAAAGATAACCACAAGATTTATGGATTATATTGCTTCTCATTACTGATCTGTTTCTTCTTTCAAAAAATAATTTTTATGTCCTACCAGTAAGGTTTGCAAAAGGTTTTAATGCTTTAAAATTAAACAAACTCTTTAGATTTTGCCCTGGGTGCTGTAAGAAATGGGCTTGTGTGAATGATGTGACTTATTTACTAAGATGTTCCTTGCATCCTAAAAGTGACTTTTGGGCTGTATTTTATTGTATTTGCCATGTAATGATGTCCTTAGTATTTCACAGTACTCTTTATAGAATAATCTACTTGACAGTATGTTGTTGAATCTGAATAAATTTTCCTTAGTATTTCACAGTACTCTTTAGAGAATTATCTACTTGGCAGTATGTTGTTGAATCTGAATAAATTTTTTATTTTTTTTTATTTCATCACATTGCTATCTTATTAGTTTTAGAATTCCATTGTGATCTTTAGGCCAAGTAGAATCCCTAGTAGGTGAATTATTCTTTGTTACCACTTGGATCCAATTTTATATTGTGCATGATAACTATCAAAATATCACCAAAAACTTTTGTTTTTAACAGTTTCAAGGGTTTTTGTGTGACATTGTTGACAAAACTGTTTTCCATGTCCGGAAGGGGAACACCTTACTCTTTTATTTTTTTGTTTTCATAATATATTTAGTGTTACTATTATATTTTTCTTTAGGTGTTGAGTCCATATTTTGTTCTGTTTGGGTGCCACTGACTAGGTCATATTTGTAATTTGGCTAGTTTTGTTTAATATGGAAGTAGGGGCTTTAGTTTCAGGAGTATGTCCATTTAATAACTATTGACCATCTACTCTTGATACTCTTCCACTAAAGATACAGGACAAGAGTATATAAGCCTACTGTGATAGCATTTTATGTCACCAACTGTAAACACACTAGAGTATCTGACAATTCCACAGGTATTTATGTACCATCTGATACTGTTTTCCAAATATTAGTTAAAGGGTTATGAGGGCAAGAAATTACCTTTTGAGAATAATGCATTTTCTGAGTGTCTGTATTGGCCCATCTTTGTGATGCTCATCCACTGTACTTGTTGTCTTGTATGAGTTCTGGATTATCTTGAATACTGCTTGATCATAATTTTAGTTTTCGAAACTCAAGGTTATTGACCCTGTTGTTGCTACGACCCTCTCTGATTCCCTTTTTAATTTCAGTATGAGTATTCTATCCTTTCGTATTTCAGAGGTAAGTCTGATTGTTCTGAAGTTTCCATTCTTGGAATTAAAATTAATTTCTGATATGTTACATTACCTATGCTCACATAAATATCTATTTTTATTTATTACTGCTCTCTATGTGGAAAAATGTTTTTGTGCACACCACAGCCTTTTGCCATCCCTCCATTGTAAATGACTCATTCTATTGTGTGTGTTATACAAATTATTGTGTGACAACCCTTCAATAGTGACAGTGCTAAACATTCTTGTTACACATGTGATTCCATTTATTCTATTCTACCAGACTATTACTTCATGTTTGTTAGTGCTTGTATCTAGGAGTTTAAAATTTTGCTTTAATGTGCTTTATCTTTATAACTTAAATAGTTATACATATGAAGTTGTCTTCATTATTATTATTTTTCTCTCTTACATTTGTATTCATCTTTCAAACAATTTGTTTAATTTATTAGTCATTATCAATTCCAAGGTTGATGTTATTTTGGGTATAACACCTCCTAAAAGTACTTTTTCACGGGTAGCAGGTGGAGGTGACCTGTAGTTGGATTTATCTGCAGTTGTTTACAAAGAGAATGATTGTTATATGGGTGAACCACCTCCTGTACATGTTCCACTGATTCAAGAACAAGCCAAACCTGTTTGATCTTATGAAGATTTTGATAGCTTTTTCTCACCATTGTATTTGCAGTGTCTTTCTATGCTTTATCTGTGGAAACAGGTAGCTCTAATAGAGCATTTTTATTCATGATTTTTCCCAGTTTCCTATTATTACCCTTTTCTTATGTTGCTTCATAGTTCTTCTTTTCTTTTTATTTAGTCTTCCCAGCTTCCTCAGATATTAGGGTTCATGCGTATCATTTTTCTTCCTAATTAATTGAGGGTACCAGCATGCTCCATGCCCCATAGGCTACAAATCAGTTTGCTTTGGTATATCATCAAGCTGATTGTCCATTTGTATCTTAGATCTAAAGATGACCTAGGAAGGTCGAAACATTGTTCTCTCCTTATCATTAAAAGTGTTAATACCCATAACAGCCGTTCTAAGATGCATTTTTATTTGAAGTGGGTTTCTCATAATCAAGAAAATGACTGTCCATATATAGACTGTTAAGCATTTGGGGTCTATTTTGCCAGTTTGGGGGATATGCCCTGACTTTCTGGTGTGTTTAACCCATGCCCAGTTTTCACACCTTCTTCTTACTTTTAATTTGCTTTTATAATGCTTATTTACAATACATATACATTTTGAGGCTATGCACCAAAATTCTGAGGGATTTTTTTGAATGACAGCTTCTCCCTTAATACTTCTTTTGTTGGGTTGTTTGTCATCCTTGCTCTTGCCTTACATATGAGTTTTGATGCAGGTTTGTCCCAAGTTCTTTTGACACCCACTAATATCAGGGAAACGCATATATAGCACCACTTCTTCAGCAGTGCATTTGATCATGTTCCTGACACTTTGGAATCATATGCAATCCTTATGTCAACATTTTTTTTCTTTCTTCTTTCATAGTTTGTTTGTCACAGTAGCCCCTATTTCCATTTCTCCTCCTTTACCTGTTACTTATTCCAGGGGTTCCTTATCCTAATTTTCTTTGACGTAGGTCAATACAATACTAATATTACTGGTGACTATCCTGTGGGAGCCCAAATATGCAAACTTGTTTCTCTTTGGTAATCTTTTGCCATAGGCCAGTGGGTTATTCAGATTCTATCTGATGGTCTTGTCCTAAAGTTCCTTTCCCCATCTTTGTCACAGGCACCCCATTTTTTTCTCTCTCCCTCAGGATACCATTACTAGTTGCTGTATGTCAGAAGCAGTTTAGAGCCTTCTGTCTCAATTGGCCATCTAATTTGTGAATCATCTTTCTACTAGTTTTTATTCCAAGCTGTTTGTTGCCCCCAAGAAAATCTGAGCCTGGTAGCTTGTCATAGATTTGTCCTGCCTCAATCAGTTTCTCAGTCTCCCCATGGAATCATTTTTCATCTTCATGTTGGCTTCTTCTCCTTGTTTTTGGATGACCAAGGTGAACATTGTGAATATTTACTTACATATCTCACTGTTTGTCAATCAAGGGGTGAGTTATCAGTTTCATGTGCTATCCTTTGGGCTTGCTTTGACCCTGCATGTTTTTTTCAAGTGGCCTGAACTTTTGCTTATATCAGTAACTTAGGATGCATTTTAATTATTATATGAATGACTTACTGCTATTAGCTCATTCTACACGAAAATTTGCTCCTCATACTTTTCAGCTGCACTGGAAGGTGGCTGATTAATCAAATTGGAGAAGTCTTACCTTCAACATGCCCAATATCTAATAGTTGGTGATCTGTGTTAGTGGTTGGACAGGTCCCATATGTTGGTGGGTGTCCCACTTTCTTCTCCTCCTCATCTGGATTTACATATTTTCACAGATGCTTCCCTCTAGCAATGGGACAATATGAGTTGAACAACAGGAGGCTTTGGGGTGTTGGTTTGCAGCCAAGAAAGAAGTCTTATCATACCAACACTTTGTAGCTTCTAGCTGTATGTCAGGTCTTGGATAATCTCCTCCATGTGGCCAGACATCTTCTGGTAATGATTCATTCTGACAATTCCAAAGTGGTTGCTTTTCTTAATCACCAGGGTAGCACCCATTCTCATTCTGTGTGTTTTCATACATTGGATCTTCTTTTCTGGACCAACATGCAAGATGTCCATATCCTTGTGTATTCTGTTTCAGATGCTATCAATCTTTTGTAGATTGTCATTCCCATCCAGACAAAATCTATCTGATGAAGCAGTCTCTCAGTCCTCTTGTTTCCTGGTGGCTTTGTCTGCAGTGCTGTACGTCTTACATTGATGCCTTTGCCACATCCCTCAACCACAAACTACCTCTATTTTGGTTTCCAGTCTTTCATCCTCTCACCCTAGCTGAAAGACAGTAAGGATTGGACCAATGAATAACTATGTGTTTATCCTCCCTTTTGCCATCTTTACCAGGTGATTTTGATCATCCATACCACTTGTGTCAAGTCCTTCTGCTAGGCCAACTCATCTCTGATTTACTCAACTTATCCAGCTACAACTTACCCCTCCACTACCTCTTTCTTTGTATCCCTCCCTTCTTCAGACATCTTGGTCATTACTACTTCATTTCACTCTTCCTATTCTCCATCTTCAAACATAATTTTTATCTGATATTTGGTGAGTATTCAGATTTGGTCTCAACGTGTAGCTTTGTTTCTGGTCTCTTTACCCTTTGTCCATGGAAGTTTATTAGTATAAGTAGAATATTTTCTGCCTTTTGTCTCTGGGCTAGGGGATTTTGGCTAAATGACCAAATGTTCTTCATATTGTGAGATTTCTTACTTGGTTTTGTTGATTGTGGATCCTCTGTCTCCCAATTTCTGGTTATCAGGTAACTTTATCCAACACCTTTCATTTTTCCAAATACTACAGGATATTTAACTCCAACACTCTGCCTGTTGATATGTTTCTTTCACTCTATGAGGCATGCTGCTCTTCCAGACTGGGATGTTAATGTTGTCCTCCATTGCCTAACTTTGCCTCTGTTTGAACCACTTTCTACATGTTTATTATTTCACCTTTCCCTTAAGACTTATTTCTTTCTCCTATTAGTCGGTGGATGATGGTGTTCTGATTTATTTGCTATTGATGTTTCATATATTCTTTATCTTCTTACATATCTTTTCCTTTATCTTTATCTTTCTTTTCTCACCAAAATTTTAGTGGTTGGGGAGGGTAACTCCTTTTTCTCCAATATTCCCTTTTCATCTTTGGTCTGTTCTGAATAGTCTTTCTATGTCCTGTATGTACTCTTCAATATCATATTTCATGCACAGCTTTCATCCATGGTGCTTGTTTCTGCCTTTTTAATCCTTAGTAGCCATCCTCTGTTCTTGATTTTTCTAATTACAACCTCATCAATTGGGTTAAGCTTTTGATTTGATTGATTTAGTCCTTTCTTTTGTTGTCTTTCCATACTTTGTTCCGGGTGTATTCTCATAAAAATTATCACCTTACCTATTTTCTGGCATCTCATCTTTGTTGTTTACTGAAGGAACATCTTCAATCGGGCATTTGGACTACTACTAATATGTTTGTCTCTCATTATTTGCATAGGATTGTAGTTTCTTCCTCTTCGAGCTATCATCTTTTGCCTGTAACCATTCTATAGACTTTTGTGAGACTTTAACTGGGTAAGTTATGTGTATTATTCTTTACATTTTTCAAAAGACTGATTTCCCTTTTCATGATAATTGCTAATTGTTTGGGTCCTGCTCTATAGTGAGTGATGCCTTGCCAGGTGTTTTTTTTAACTTTTAATGCCTGTACTGTTCAGCTATGTCAATATGTCTAAATATGTTTGATGGGCATGTTGAGATGGGTTATTCCACGAGATCCCTTCAAGACCATTCTTGCAATGAAATTGCATCATAAATATGCCTGTCTCAGACCAGTATCACCCATGGACTACATAGGTGAAGCAGAAGGTGATAGCTATTCATCCATGCCATTCCTTGTATTGAATAAATTTGTGTGGTCTGCTTTTAGAAATAAGATTTTATGGTTACCCATTGCATTGTATAAAGTGTTGGTGTTCCTCTGGATTCTTCACCACATTTCATTTCCCCTTTTCTGTCGAAGTTTGGGAGTCCTTACCACTTTCCAGATCCAAGCTTCCAGGAGAGTGGTCCTTGGAAGAATCCTCCTGAATGGTTTAATGAAATAAAAAGTCATTACATAAATACCACTCAGTGCTGATTATGGCAATGGTTTTCTGCTGGTGTAGATTATATCCTCCACTATAAAGCATATGAAATCCTCAAATTGCAGCTCGCCCCTTAGATTGGGCTCCCTATCCTATTCCTATGATTCTCATTCTATCTTCATGTGAACGTCTGTTCCCAGGAGCATAGATTTAGGATGTAGTTGACTAGCTTAGTGCTGTCTGTCATATTCTAGCCATTCTATGCTTGGGGGCACTTCCATCGTTTTTTCCCACACCATTTGGATGTGTTCCAATTTTCTTCACCCGTTTACACCACATCTTTCACTGATGGGCTAAGAGTATACCTGCTTCAGACATGGTGTAGTCTTTCTCATCAGATCTTCGAATATGATTCTTTCTTGTCCCAAGGTGTATGTCCTTGGGACACTTTCAAAGGATGTTTCTTTTCTTCTCTCTCACTGATCCCTCAACCTATTCAATGTGGAATTCTAGCTATTTATGTGAGAAGATGTAATATACTGTTCCAGAAATTATATTTTTCCTATACTGAAAATGTATTCCTGATAGGTACTTACCTCTCTCACACTTCTCACCCTTCCTCCCCACTATAAACTCGGTGTTTCCGTTTTCTGTCAAACTTTGAAGTAATAGTCTGTAAGAATTGAATAGAGAGAGTCATGCACATAACAAAAATATTTGGCACTCTCATTAGTGGAGGGTTGTTGCTTGATAATGTGCATGAGAGGCACATTGGAATAAGTCACTTCCAATGTAGGGGAGGCAAAAGCCTTGTAGTGTGCATGAATTTTATTTTGCATATAGATGTCAGCACTGAACATATATAACTGTTTATGTGAGTAGAAGTGTAACTACCTTTTTAGTATAGGAAAATTATAACATTTGTTTTTCACCCACCTCACCACAGAAGATGGGATTCCTATAATGACTGCAATTATGAAATGTGGCATTATTATGGCTTATTCAAGTTCAGATAGTGCATAAACAATAAATTATTTGGAAAGTGGGAAAGTGGAGAATAATGGATAAGTTGATACGTGCTCTGCATTGTGTCGAGGACATTCGCAATATTAGTCACATTTCTTGACAACATTAAACCAACTCAACAGGAAAAGGCTTTTTAAATTTCACATATTATGTTTGAAATTGTTTTGATTGTAAAACATGCAAAAGTCTACATTTAAGTTAACTTGTTACTCAGTTTTTTACATATGCTGTATAAACTCTACAACTACTTTGAAATAAGATTGTCTTGCTGTACATCCTCAGATAATCCACCTTCAGTAATTTGGGATGCTACAGTATTATTTTTTCTTTGTCTTATTTACCTATATTGTTGTTTACATTTTATATATTTGTTTGACAATGTTCATAGTTATCAAAGTAAAAATTATTTTTTTTACTTTGTGTAACATTAAAACCATTTAATTCAAGAGGTGGATAAAAATAAATTGAATTAAAGCTTCAATTAGTTGGTGCTATTGCATTATTCATTTAGTTTGTGTGTGTGCATATTAATATTTTTTAAAGCCAATTTTCTAATAGTGCTAGATTAGTGAACATTTTATTGTTGTAACATAAAATGGGTCTAGGTGTTTTTGAGTATGGTGGAGATAGGGTGGTTATATATTGAGCAATTATAAGAAACAGTAATGTTTATAAATTTAGAAGTGTAGTGTACAAGTAATTGTAGCTATACAATGAAACATTTCTTTTTAAGCAAAGACCATTCTACTTTGTTGGTTGTTTTAAGTTTTGCTGAAAAAAAAATTCATGTGTATATCTTATTTCTTCATTCCACTTTAAAGTAATTTTATTTAGGTATTAGTACATTTTTTAGTTCTTGATTGTTTTTTACATGCTTGCTTCAAGACTAGTTAGTCTAAATTATATAGATTTCTTTTTTCAGAATGTAGATACACTAGAAATTCTGGCAGGACTTCCAGCTGACAAAGTTGTGGATGCTCATGGGACGTTCCATACATCTCACTGTATTAACCCATCTTGTAGGAAGCTGTACACCTTGGAATGGATGAGAGGTCTGTTTTCTTTTATACTTCAAAATATTGTAAGTCAGCCTGTAGGAAGTTATATGCTTTGGACTGGATAAGATATTAATATTTTCTGGTTTACATTTTTTGCTATAAACATTTGTTGTTGTCTTCTCCCTCATCTTAATTTTACCTAGTTTTACTTACTTTAGTCTTTGATTAAATACTTTCTTAGTGTTAGCTGCAAACCATGCACAGAAATATGCATACAGTATCAAAATGATTAGAACTAATAGTATTAAAAAGAATATTTTGTTTCCATCTATTATATGTTTTAAGAATTCACCAATAAATTGTAAAGGAATTTGTTATTGGTCTACATTCAGAATAAACCTAGTCAAAGTTTTTTGGTAACCCAGTACTACGATGTATTTGTGATATTCAAAATAATATTTATTTAGATGATTAGAAGTTTAAGCTTCTGAATTCTAGATAATGATGTTAGACTTAGTTTAAAGTGAACAGAAACATGTTTACATTTTAGTAGAGTGACAGTGATATGGTTTTTTTTTATAGAAAAAATATTTTCTGATGAAGTCCCAAGTTGTACTGAATGCCAGGATACAGTAAAACCAGGTTAGAGTTTCTCACTCAGTGAAACATATTGTAAATAGATTTCTGTTGTTGAAATTATATGCATTTTTTAGGGTCTTGAGTCGACAAATGATTATTTTGTAGCTGACAGTTTTCTGGATTATTTATTGAACTATTTGATGTAATAAGAGTTTTCTACAAAAAATTATTTTTTTATAAATTAACCATGAAATGATTTTCAACTATTAGTAAAAATTATAATTGCCAATGTAAGCTGTTTTAAAATCAGCTTAATCAGGGAAGTAGTGTTGTTACAGTTTGATTTAATACCAGAGTAGTACTGTTAAAGTTTCACTTTGTATTGGCGATTTAATGCTCTTTAACTTAATTTTATATCAGACAAATAATGCAGTTACAGCATCCTTTAACTTCAGAATAGTGCTGTTACAGCCTTATTATACATCAAGGTATTGCTATTTTAGCTGCATTTTACATCAAAGAAGTAGTGCCTTTACATTTTCATTTTATGTCACAAAAGAAAAATTGTTACAGCTACATTTTACATCAGAGTTATGTTGTTACAACTTCATTTTACACCAGAATGGTGGTGTTACAGCTACATTTGATACCAGAGAAGTAGCACTATTACAGTTACATTTTGCCTCAAAGAACCAGTGCTGTTGCAGCTGAATTTGACATCAGAAAACTAGTGATGTTAAAGCTTTATTATACAGCACACAAATTGTGCTATTAGTGTCATTTTTGTATCAGAGTAGTGGTGTGACAACTTCATTTACATTGGAGTTGTAGTGCTTTTACAGTGTATTTTTACATCAGAGTAGTGCTGTGATAACGTTATTTCATATCCAAATATTGCTGTTAGAGATTCAGTCTACATCAGAGAAATAGAGCTATTACAGCTGTATTGTACTTCAGACTAATGCTGTTACAGCTTTATTTACATTAGAGTAGTAATGCTTTTGCAGTTTCATTTTATACCAGGGAAATAGTGCTATTACAGCTTCATTTTATATCAGAGTATTGCTATTATAGCTTTACTTATGTTAGATAATCAGTACTGTTATTACTATATTTTAGAATAGAGAATAGAATATTTCAGTTATGTTTATTACAAACCAGTTTTAGGGAGATTAGAAAAGTGGTTCCACACAACAGATAATGCAAGCCATTGCTGTTAAGATATTATGAATCCTTGTACAAAAGCTATAATCAGTGATGTTCATAAAATGTACTGATAAAACTATTAATTTGAAGGGTAGAATTTGTGGGTTAGGCTATAAAAGGTTAATCAAATATATATATCTTAAATTTTGATTGAGGATCAGTATAATAAAAAAAATAAATACATGTGTAAATATGTAGCATTATGAAACTTAGTTACTTAAACTAAACATTTGTATTTTCGTGTTAGAATATGTAGTCACTCTAGCACAAAAAAGCATAATTTATATTTATCTCCTAATGTTTTTATGATAGCTGCGAGGTTGGTCAGGTGACAGACCCAACTTACTTAGAGTATAGAAAATAACATATGATATGAAGTCTAACTGAAAACAAACATTTGAAATGTATTTAGGAGGTTTTAGAGATTATGCGAATAATACGTTTGATATTTTTGGGATCAAGAATAGTTTTTAATCATAACATGAAGTCACTTTGCACTTGGACAAGTAACATAAATGATTCTATTTTCACAAACATATCTTTAGCAAAAATATTACTTTAAAAAATTTGATTTTTTTGTATACAAAATATTTATGATACTACTTAAAAGTGAAACCAAATTTTGTGAAGATACATGTTGCATAAAAACTTATAGTGCAAATACTTAACGTATGCAAATGCGTAGATGAACTCGTGTATGTTAAACTGATCTCATAGCAAAAGGATTGATAAAACTACATATAAGGTAAACAGTAAAGTGTAGTAATGACATTTATAATTGTGTACAGATTATGAAACATTTTTGATCATTCATTGTTATGACAGTTTTACAAGTAAAACAAAGAAACTTAAAATTGAAGAATAAATCTATAGTAAAGAAAGAAGTAGCTAAAAAGTGTTTATAGCAGACTAGGAAATGAACTAAAGCTAAATTATTGCAATGCAAAGTAAATGTAATGTTGTAATGAAAGCAAACTTATCTGATATTTGCAGAAACATATGAATGCATGTTCACAAAGTGATAAGCCATATAGTTTTGAACAAACTGTGTATAAGTATTTTAGACCTAGATAAGTCAAGAAAGCCCATAGGAATTGTATTTAGTGTAATGTTAATTTTTTTAGGAAATTACATGAGGTTTAAGGAATCTTTGTAAGAAATCTCTTGGAAGTAAAACAAACTGAAGTAGAAATTACATGATGGCAACTAAATTTCGCCATTGTGTAGCATAATCATTGCATTAAAAAGTTTGACTACGGAAAAATTACCTAAGGATATCCTGAATGAAAAAGTCAGTATGATATCTGGACTCCTCAGGCAAAGACCCTTCTGATGATATGAGATCTGTAACATTTAATTGATAAATTTGCAAGAAAGTTGCAAACAGACAAATGGAAGCATATTTATATAGATTAGGAATTTGAAACTAATTTAACTTATAAAATATTTTGATTTTACAGAACTGAGCTTTATGAATTTAGATAAATATCTTTTAGTAATTGGAATATTACACAACTGCGTTATGCTAAAAACATTGTGAATAAGGGAATTTCTGAGATGATAGTGTTTATTTTAAATTTTCTATTGATATTTGCATAAGACAGGTTCCAAATTAATAGCAAATAATGTTTATAGCAACTTTTATTAAGCAATGATGTAATATTTTGTGTTTTACTTACAACTTTAAAAATACTTAGCTTTCTAGTGTGATTCTTTTTCAGATATTGTATTCTTTGGTGAGCGTTTGCCTGAACGTTTCTTTGTCAGTGCAGAGGAGGTGTGTTTATTTCTTGACTGCTTGTGATCTATCATTTTATTATATTTATTATGAAAGTAAAAAATTCTAATAAAAGGATATTTGTCATATGGTTTTTCTTTCTAATAGAGAAGACAATTGTTTACAAGTGAAAATTAGATTTATTTCAAAATCTTTTTTTGTGTGTGTTTTGAGTTCAGTGAACAAAATGATGAAAGTATATTTTGTAGTTTTATAAATGTTATATGGATTTAAATGCATGTAGGCTAATTATAACAGTCTAAGTACATAAATGAAGTTGATTGCTGTAAAGTTTAAACTGCTATTTCTGTTAATAAAGTGTTTTTTTATCATGTAGTTTGGGGGTTAGCAGTTTATTCAGTATTTTTTAGTCTATTGCCAGTTCTGTTTTAATATAATCTGTAACTGTTTTGTTTCTGGTAGGATTTCCCTATATGTGACTTGTTGATAATTATTGGAACTTCCTTAAGTGTTCAGCCTTTTGCAGGTTTAGTTGACAAGTAAGTAAAGACAACTACTTATTATTTTAGGTGTAAAATATTCAAGGATAATATTTGATAATATCTGTATTTAGAGGACTTTCTGTTCTTGCAACATTTGATAGAACACTTATGTATTTCATTGTTGTATTGTGTGTACAATATGATTTTTAAATTGAATATGTTTCAGTCAGTGACATAAATATTTGAACTGCTGTGGCAGAGGTTTTTGTATTCTGTATATGATTTCATTTTAGCGCACCTGCTAAAACTCCAAGGTTCTTAATTAATAAAGAAAAGGTTGGTCAGGTATGTTAAAAATTCTTATTCTTTAGAAATCATAAATACTGTAGTGTCCTTGAAACTGATATACTAGTAATTAATTCTTAGGTTTAAAGTGTGTTTACTGGTATTCTATAGTTGCCATAACATCATGTCACTAGTTCTTCTCTAAGAAGACACTTTAACTTTTTTTTTTGTTAAGTTCAGTATTTGAAGACTATGAACTCAAACCCTGTGGTGATAGGGTGGAGGGCCACATTGTGTTGTTTTTTGACTTGTATTCAAAGTTCTATTGAATTACTTATTATTTTATGAATTTATCTCTCTAAGTTTGGTATCAAATGGTAGATTATAATTTAAATTTGATATTATACATGATTTAATTACTTAATTTGAAAGTAAATATTAAACACATTTAAACATTGATTTTTGTTTGTCACATGGTATGTTGAATGCAGCAGTGGTTCAAATTAGGTGTTTATGAGGTCAGAATGTAGAGATTATAGTTTTGTATGAATTAGTAACTCAAATTACTATTATTGACAAGCTAGATTATAAAAGAAAAACCTTTTATCTTTTCTATTTGCTGAGCTATTATTATATTTAGTGAATCAAACACAGCAGATCCCACTCACCTTTTTCTGTTTTTGGAAAAGGTCTCTTATATATACATTTACTTCTATATATAACATTTGAATAACCAATAAGAAGTTCAGGGTGTTCTTTTAGAGATTTTTTAAAACCATTTTCAGATACAAAGGCATCCTCTCAAATCTTTATATTGATAAGTTGAGCTTTAGCCTGTTTAAGATTTCATATTTTTTGAGAAACAAATACAGCTTAGTTATTAAACTTGATAAATGATAATGGAATTCTCTGGTATCGATGAAGTAATTTATTTTTTGGAAATTCAGATATATATGTACATAAAAAGCTTAAAGAACATATTTTATATTACATCCTCCACCTGTGAAATTTCTTAAGGCTTGAAAAGCTTTTACAAGCAGCAACCCAGGTACAAAGGTTGTAACTAGAAGAGATAATTGTTTATTTTATTTTTATTTACTGTTCTGCATTTTAAGAAAAATAATATTTCACAAATATCAGTTAGCAAAAACACAACCAAGAAAGGTCACTTTGTACAAATTAAAGGTCAGTTTTATATTATAGGACAGGTAAAATGAGTGTACGTGTGACACGTAATTGCAATTTCTGTATTGTTAGCCAGACGTGGCTGAAAGGTCAATATAATAAAAATAAATCAATATAGATGTATAATGTTAAGAGATTTAAGCTATTTAGTCTAAATATTTATTTTCATTTTATAACCTTTAGGCATTCTAGAACAAGAAAGCTATAAGTTATATTCATTTCTTAATTTTATGTGGTGTTTATGAGTTCAGTCAATTGGAGATTCATTAGTTAAAATAACATGAAATACAAAGTTTTTCATTAAGGAAAGTTTGATAAAACGATCTGGACATTATAAGAATTTTGCATGTGAAATTTGAAAAACTTCTGGTGCTTTAAAGTATTTTTAATCTTAAAATGAAAAAATTACTTTGCATGTTGAATAGGCAACATGGGAAAATAAAAATGTATGAGATAAAGATTGCTTAACATAATTAAAATATCTGATATTTTGCAAATGAAAGCCTTGTAATGTTTACTGATAACATTATTTGCCAAATTTCATGAACATATGTTTACTAATTTAAAAGTAATAGCATGAAAATTATAACAAGCACAAAAAGGTTGAGGTCTGAGATTGTCCCAGGGACAGATTCCAAGCTGAAAGGGTTAAATAAAAAATACTAAGTATATGTTAATCATTGTAACACTGGTCTCTAAACATGTAGACTTGTTTACCAAATTTCATAATTTACAGTATATAGTTAGGAGTTAACTGGTGTCAAAGTACTTTCAGTGAGATTCACTTGTGGGTTTGTTTTTTGGTAGTTTATTGTGATGTTATTTTAATGAAATACGAGGTTATGAAAGTATTTGTGTATATGCCTTGTTAAATTTATTGTATGTGTGTATATATGTTACTTGGAACTAATACTTTTCTGTAAACCTTGTTTGCAAACATATATTAGTAGATTTCGCTAAAACCTGTATTTGTACATCAATAATCATTAAATGAGAAGCAACTTAATTTGTTTCAGTCAATGTATCCAATAGTGCTAGGCCCTGGACTACAGTTTGATTCAGAAGCAAACTACAGGTAGGTTTGTGTGCAATATAAAATGCAGTAAGAAGCTTTGTTATTCAATTCTATGTGAATTTTGGGTAGAGCAAAAGGAGAAATTAGTTTATAATGAAAAATAAAATATTACTAAGTTTTAAACAAAAAAATTTAAAAACCTAATGGTGTTAAATAGTGTAATAAAACAATTATTTAGAACCTTTTTAAAATCTTAAAAATATTTTAGATCTTCAGTTTTTGGACTCTAATATAAAAATATGTGACATTGTTTAGTGTAATTACAAGATGTATGTAACTATATATTATTAACATTAAAAGGTTAACCTGAAAATGACCTAAGAAGGTTGAAACATTGTTCTCTGCTTTATTTTGTTAACAGTGTTAATATCCATACCAGCCATCCTGAGATGCATATACCCTGACTCTCACATTGGTATTAAACTGTTAAAAAATACAGATATCCTCATTATTACCCAGTAATGTGTCTATAAACTATTCCCACAATACAAATTGAAAGGTAATAGTTGGTCTTTTACATGTTTCTGGATTTTATTTGGGACTAATAATGTTAGTTCTTGTTTCAGAATGTAACTTTCCTGTATAGAGTTTAATTATAATTTAGTGTCTTAAGGCTATAGTTTCTGTTTAAGTTCTGGTTTTCTTTTATTGTAGAGATGTCATGTGGGAGGGTTTATGTGATGATGGCTGTCAAGCTTTAGCAGATGCTTTAGGTTGGGGTGTAAGTATTCTTGTACAATAATTTTTGGCCGAAAAGTTGTGTTGTGTGAGCATTTTAAAACCCAATGTGCAATCCCATATTGCAGAATTAATATTTACTATGATTCCAAATTTACTTTGTGTTATCTTAATGAAATTTGGCAAGCTTTTAGTTATCTTAAATTTTGTTGCTCACAAAAATTCAATTTTGTTAATAAGTTATGAACTATGAAAAATATTAATAGAAATATTAAGATGAGATAGAGAGTTAGCATCTGTTTATTTGAACTGTGTAATACAAGTTACTGAAAAAAATGTCCTTCTGCCATATAACATATATATAGAATTATTAGTTGTTCAAATAGTTTTTATATTGGTTTATTTTGTTCTATATTATTCTAGTAGAAACAAATAATAAAATACTTATTATATGTGTTGCCTAGGCAGACAAGGGTTTTGAGATGTGTAGTTAAGTCTGTGATAAGATTAACATAATGTAAAATCTGAAATGCTTTTATGGTCAGGGATGTGAAATGAATATGAATAAAATGGCACAAACAGTAAGCTTGATAGAGCAACTTGGGTCTTGTTGCAGAAATCTTGTTTGTGATTCAGAAATATATTTGAGATTGTGATTTTTACAGTCTTTTTTACTGCATTACAACATTTATGAGGCAATAAGCATATGTTCTTTGGTACTTTGGACATTCTACTAACTGAGTTGTGAATATGCCTATCATTAGGCTACTATGCCGACCTACACAAAAACACTCCAAAGTTTTGATGAATTTGGACAAATCTTATGATTCATAGTATTCTATTCAAATGCTTGAATTTCTTTTAATACACAGATTGTACATGTCTTTGTGTAGCTGTTAATCCTATGTCAATGTGTCGATCACCACTGCAGCATGTCATACTTTAGGAAGTAACGGCCAGTATTTAATTAAAGAATTTTGTGATAAATTTGTATTAATAAATTTGACATCAGAACATAGTTTATAGTTTAAAATTTTATATTAGCAAAGTTAAGTTAAATTCTTATATTACCTAGGTTTTAATGTTTTGTTTTCAAAAATAAATATTTAAGAAAATGCTCAGTCTTCACTGGTGTTATCACATGACATACATGCACTCACAGTTATCTTGTTTAGTCAAATGTACAATTTTAACAACCTAACTTTTTCCATTTGCTGAGGTATCAGTATATTTTTCTAACTGGTGGTGGAAGCCCCACATATATATCCTTAACTAACAAATTAATTTTCAAACCATGAAGCACATGTTTATAACAAAACAAAAGAAAAGTTTACTAATTCAAGCTTAGAACTATCATTTTGAATTTTGTGGTAGTAGATGGTAGTCACTTGGAAATGGAAATGATTGATGTGTGTCTATAATGCATATTTGAAAGGTATGTGTGTTTTTCTTTGGACAACAAATGCAGAAAACAGAACTATGTCTATTTGACTCTGTATAGTACTCTGATGTACAAGAATCAGTGAATATGTTCTTTCTTGAAAGCTAATAAATCACAGTGAGAAGTAGACTGCCTATTTGGTATAAGCCAGGCAATTAAACCATAGAATTAAAACAGATTTGAAGTGGTTACAATTGAAATTGTGAATATTGTTAGTTTTTTAATGTAGCAACAAATAATGAATTCAAATAAGAAAAATGGTATTATCCATTTTATTTCATAATTTAAATTTTAATGTATGCTATATGCTAGTGCTTTCACTACAGTTAGTATTATGGTTGAGAAAGTAACAAAAAAATATCAAGTTTTACTTAAAAAAATTACATATTAACTAAGGAGATTCTATATATTTTACAAATTAAATATGAAAGGTGTAAGATAAAAAGAAGTATCTTTATTCTTACCATAAAAATCACCCTTGACTGTTACTGTTCTTTAACAGGTTTTGAAATTCACAGATAAATCCAAAGTGTAAATTATTTATTTGAAATTGTTATGTGTAAAAAAGCTTTTAATGTTGACTAAAAACGTCGAATTGTTCAAAGATACTTTCAATAAGTTCATAGGTCTAGTGTATAAAATATGATTTTGAAGTTTGTGTAAGTGACTGACTTGTGAATGGAGGAGTGATAGCTGAAGAATAACAAAATTTATGTTTAAAGTTTATACCATAAAGCATATGTGAAATCACTAAAACTAATTTGTTATGCATTTTATTCTGAAATAAGAAATATATTTCTAAAAAATTGTTTCTCTTATAAGATGATTATTTTATAAAGAAAAAACATTAGCTCTTAAATCACATTTTTTCTCTTACAAAATTCCTTGTATTTATTTTATAAATTTTGTTATTATTAACTATTGTAGATTACTAAATAAATTCAGTAATTTGATTCTTTGACAATCTTGAGTGATATTTGTAGTGCTGCAACTAAACATGATATTGTGGAAAATTAAAAGCTAACTTTCCATAAATTTCAGGAAGAACTGAAGAAGCTGGTGAAAGACGAACATGCTCGTATTGATCGAGAGAGAGAACAGTGAGAAAGAAGAATTCTTTTTCAGTCTTGTAATAAGGGGATAATTTATGATTGAGTATAATTTGTGGTATAAAAGTATGTATTTATGTGCTATTATTTTAACAACTGTAGTCCTTGATGCTTGGCGAGGTTAGTTTATTGGTTCTTGGTACATTAAAAACTTGGATAACTAATGTTATATTTTGCAGTAAAATTCAAAGTAAAAAGTTTTATGGTAATGCATATGTATATGAAATTATTCTGATAGTGGATCAGTTGTAAAGAAATTTTCCCCATTTGTGTTTCTTATGTTTTAACACCACATACTGTAGTAACTTGAAATATCATTGTTTATATTTATGGTGTTAAAAATAATGTACAAGAAACTATTGTATTAGGTTAAGGAATAATTCGTGAGCGTTTTTAAATAATTTCCTTCAAGCATTACATGCAAGACTATACAATACTTCAATGCATGAACACATTACACCCAAAACATTTATTATGATACTTTATTCATGTAATACCTAGGTATATAGTATGCATTGTTTTAAACGAAATTGCAAGAAATTAAATGCGAAAAGCAGATGGTGTCGAAAATGCTCGATTTTGTCCACTTGACATTCCATTTAATGAGCTTAAAATGAAAGCAAAAATTAAAGACATGAAAATCAAACACACCATCTATTAGAGCAAAAAATTACCTACCAAATGACATGAAATATTGTGCGAAAGCGTTTCATTTATGAATATATTTTTTTAACTTGAAAAAACGCTCACGAATTATTCCTCAACCCAATACTTTTTTAAAATAAGTAAGCTCTAAGTGTCAAGTCAGTACTGGCTTTGCTATACTTGGCTTGGGTTACTAGGTTTTAAACATATTGAAATTTTGGACAACTGCAATGTACATGCAGTTTATATCAAGTAAAAACTTTTTTATATTTAGCTGCAAGAAAAATGAAATCAATCTAATAAATTGTGTGCAATAAATTTGCTTGTCAGTGTTGTTTTTGTGTGTGTACAAGTTTAGTCGGTCCAAAGACTAAACTACTGTATTGTTAATAAACTGTGCAATATCAATATGAAACAGATTAGGTGATACATTGAAAAAACACAATAATCTCATCTTTCATAATAAAATTACTAGGGCTACAATTTAAGTCTGAATTAATAGTTAAGAATTTTTTTTAAAAAGTGAAAATCAAGGTAAAGCAGGGTTCAAACATGTTACTTTACCCATTGGACAACTTCTTTAGTCTAATAACTTGTGTTTTGAATGCTATGAATGTTAGTTTTCACTTCATTATTTAAAATCTTTAAGATTGAAGTGGTTAGCACTTTAAAAAGCATATAAGCTTATTTTTTGCTTTCTAACAATATTTGTCCTCTTCAGTTACAGAAGTTTTGGTTTACATAAGGAAAGAAGTCTGTCTTGTTGCCCTTTTTAACGTACATTTATGGTTAGTTATCCAGAAAGGTTGGTTTAATAGGATTTTAATTTTTCTTCCAACTGAATGATTAGTTTAATAGAACTTTCAGCATAACTGCTGGTTGAGTTGAAGTTTATACCAGCTGAATGGGTAGTGTAGTTAGAATTATTTCCATGAACTGCTGGTTTAGAAGATACTTTTAGCCAATCTGCACAATATATATTGTAATCCACAAATTTTTGCATTCATTTTTATTATTATACATTTATTTCTTTGTGCATTAATCAATTTTATGTTGTTAACAAGAAACTGGTTATAACAACATATTAAGAATATTTGTTGTAGCAGTTGGTTGGAGATACTGTGATCAGTATTTTAACTTTAGTATATGAAATATAAAATTACTAACATGTTAATGTCAAACCAACTTTAATTTTTTATATGTGGAAATAGCTGGTACAGTTTCAATGACACAAGCAGAATTGTAAAAGTTAATTACAGTATCAGCAATAACACGTTAAAAGAGGGGATTTGTAAGCTTATGCAAAGATACGATGACCACTAGTGTTTAGTTGGATAATCAGTACATATAAACATTTAGTGAAGTTCTTATAACAGAATCAAATGCAATTGAAGCAATGATTTATAGTTCAACTCAGAATCAAAATTAACATATTTTTACAATTACACTATATTTATTTTCTATACAAGAATCATTACTGATGCCTGGTCAGGTGTTTAGAGTACTGAACTCGAAATTGGAGGATCAGGGATTCAAATCCTCATAACACCAAACATGCTCTCCCTTTCAGTAGTAAGGGTGCCCTAATGTGACAGCCAGTTCCACTATTTGTTGGTAAAAGAGTAGCCCACGAGTTGGCAGTGGGTGGTGATGACTATCTGCCTTCCTCCTAGTCTTGCACTGCTAAATTAAGGATGGTTAACACAGATATCCTTCGTGTAGCTTTGCACGAAATTCAAAACAAAAAAACAGTAATTATGAATGATTTTGAAAAGAGGAGAACAATACAACGCAAAGTTCTTATGTTTTTCCTATCCCTGTAAGCCTACAAGAATCACAGTATTGAAGTTTTAGTGTATCAAGTTTACGTAAAAATCTTGCTACTACGAAAATCCAAATTTTATTCATAAATTTACTGAAACCAAATATTTCTCAGAGAATCAAATATTTTACTTAGTGTAATGTGAAAACACAAACTGCTGTGTTGTCTCTCTTCCAGTCACCTCCAAACAGTGGAAGATGCCAGGTTGGCAGTAACACTAGGAATGCTGGTATTGCTTGGATTTCTAATTGAAATGGTATTTTAAATATCTCCTCAACAGCTCATCAGAATTTTACAATACTATACATTGTTTCCTTTTATAACAGTATCTACGTAATGACTGAGCCACAGGTTCTGGGAATGTGTGTAAACCTCACAGTAAAAATTTGGATTTCTGTTCTCTCTTCTGCTTTTTTTATTACCTGATAATTCAAAACCAAACACAATGTTGTCAACCAGTTTCATTGATGTGGCATAGTTACAAATGGAGTATTGTAACTGTTTTTATAAATAGTAGTAATTTAAAAAAATATCATAACTCTTGTGTTATTTTAAGGGGCTTATGTACAGGTTGAAACCAGAATTACCAGCCAGAGATGTCTTGTGCAATAAATATTATCAGTAACAGAATCCCAACTATCTCAAAATTAAAACAGGGTAAATTTATCTTCGTAACTTCGACAGCATTACCACAATGTACGTCTCTGAAAATTTCTCTAAATTCAGTACAAGAATGATGTCAAAAGTACAGAACAAATATAAAAAAAAAACGTACCTTCAATGCAGTTTTATTATTTACTTTGTAAATTATTTCACTGAAGTGTAAAAGGTTGCAACTGTTGCACGACTATAAACAAGTTGAAGTATTTATTATTATTCTAATTCCAGTACATCGTAGTGAACTCTCGTTTACGTTGAACCCTAGCCTCCTTCCAAATCGGTTTCTGTGTGACTGAAAAGCTAGGTGTAATTTAGTGTCCATTTGGGTTTAAGTACACGAAGTGTGCAATAATATCATTTTAAGTCTATCTTTTGTCTCCCACAAATTACTGTTCACCAAGAGGTATTTCGTTTAATATAAGAATAAATAAAAAAACAACTAAAATTGCAAATTGTAGGCCTGTTTGTTTCTGTTGTTTCTGCAACTTCCAGCGTGAAGTATTTTTGCACGAAATTCTAAATAAACCACAAAAAATAATTTTGGGAAACAGTACCTGGATATTTACTGTTATGAAGTAACATTGTTCAATGCGATTGTTTTCGAACATATGTCTATTGAAATCAAATTGATTTCACTTCGTTAACATTAAGTTAGGATTTCAAAAGTAATATCGATGTTTGCTTAAACATATTTGTACTGTTAGGCTTACACTGACGCTGAACGGCTTATGTTTTTGATCGTATATTAACAAAGTAATTTTAATTCAGGGACGAAAACGTTGATCATTCTTTCATTTAATTTAGTTTCTAGCAGTAATTAACGTTCTTAATGTCTAGATCGGTGGTTTCCACATGTGTTGCGACATAAAGTCACCAAACGAAGAATAATTATGAACAATAAAAGAACGTTGCATGTGGCAGCAGAGTTGTGCATGTTAAGTGTATTAGGATGTCGTAAATGAGAAATGTACCGACTTGTGCACTTCTGCAATATCTTTAATTTGTATGTTTCGCAATTTCCGACTGATATTACACAGGTTATTTGCAGATAGCTGTCTCTAATTTTGAACTGATAGACTAGAGGGCAGGAAACTAGTGAAAAGCACTCGCCGCTGATACTCTATGAACGCAGAAATAGTGCAGTAGTGATATCGACTTATCTTGATATTAGGACATTTTTTAAAGATTTATGTCTATGTTGCTCAATGTCGCAATTTTATGGTATACATTTATAATTGTGAAGATTAATTAATGTTTCAACCTAAAGATGTAGATATATTTGTGAAGACCAGGCGTTCAGTCGTGAACCAATATTTTCGCTGTTAGGAGTATCACAGTGTGTTTGACTGGAGTAAATCGAGCTTTGTGTATGATAGAATGATTCATGTCTTAATATTCTATCTAAAAAGTAGAGTGGAGAATAACATTTTTCTGTGCTTTTGGAAAATTATATTGTTTTTACAAGAAGGAAATGTTTAAATCTTATTGTAAGCATTTGATGTGAAATACTTATATATAATCACTTGTATTTGCTCTTTAAAGAAATGTGCCCAGATTTAAAATACGCATGCGCGTATCACTTTATGAATACTCATATCTGCACATTCAGATGTTTGCCTTCATTAAAATTTAGTATTTACTTAATTTTTGTATGTGAAAAAGTAGTTAGTGGCATTCAAAAAGTATTTTGAAAGCTGTAGAATTATTTTAACTTTCCTTAGTACTACGGTATATAAAAAGAACCATCTTCATTCATTCGTGAGCCACATTAATTTTTTATAATTTAATCGCAATTACAAATTATTGAAAAAATTGTAATTTGGAGTTCTGGGGTTGACGAAGTTAACTTTAAGTGTGCGATATGCTAATTTGACATGAAAATTACCCGAGATGTAAAATTAGAAAACATTTAATTTTCAATCACAATGAATTAATCTGAAATACTAGAGAATCTTAAAATTGAGAAACTTCGAAAACTAGTGCGCAAATCTTTGTAATTTTATGCATTTGAGTACTTAACTTTCAGAAGGACGACCAGCCAACTTGTAATTTTTAACTAAACATACTTCAGTGTGTGTAATTTAATCGGAGAATGAGCTTTAATCAATTTTCTTTTAAGTATAGTTTTAAAATTTTGTAACAACTCGTAAACATGCGCGTGCGCGACAACATACCTATATACAAAGTTTTAATGAAGGTAAACTTGTTTGAATATGCATAAATATCTGAATGTGTGTTCACAGGATGAACAGCATACGGATTCGAACAAACTGCGCATGTGTATTTTAGACCTAATTTTTTTTTAATAGAAAAAAAATACAGGAAGTGGTTTTAAACTTTCATATCAAATGCTTGCAATGAGCTTAAAACACTCTTTTCACTTGTAAAATGAAATTTTTCGATATAAAAAATGCAATTCTATTAGACAACCGAACTTAAGACTTTACAACCTGTAATTCTATTTCGTGCAGTGGACAGCAGATATCCCCATGCAGATATGAAAACGCAATTCTGCTGCACACAAGCTAGCCGATTGGATTTCTTCAGTTCTTTCGAAATTTGTTACAAACTTGAATTTTTTTTTCTTTACGTGATATATAATTAATCCGACAAAGGCTCAACAAGGCTTACTCTTCGCTGTAAATTGGCTAAGTTCGGTACCTGCCTAGGCTTACATGAATACTTCTACCGATTTATGCAAGAGTATAACAATTTGCTCACCCCCTTAAACCTTGCATCATCATGGTCAAATATTGTTGAAAGATTAGTTCTAACAATAGCGGAAGTTGCGACATCTTTATGTAATCCCCTGAATGCGATCTCGTCGATTGGTAGCGTTATATTGAAAAAACTTTTCTTAAACTACATCTCGTAACGTCGCAAAGATACTTTAGAGTCACATTTCCAAGCTTGGAGGGCGGTCACTATAAATGGCAATGAGGTAACAATTTCTCCAAAACTAATGACTTATCCTTGAAAGAGAGATTGTAAAATTAATTTTATGGCTGGAGATTAATAAGCAACTCGCATGAGCGTTTTGTTTTTTAATTACTTGTTTTCACATTAAGTTTGTTAATATTTTTTCTTGCCATCAGTATATCAGAAGAGGGTCTGAACTGTCGCTGTAAGAATGTCTGTAGGACAAGATTGGAAGGGTCTCCGAAATTCCCCCTGCCCCAACCTACGCACATTTTCCTTCAGCGGTAGTGTAAAGAAAACAATCTTAACACAATATTGTCAACCTAAGTAACCGACAGCAAAAAAATGTCAATTAGTAAAATTGTTGTAAGTTATGCACGTGTTCAGTAATTTTGAGAGGTTACCTTATCCTCATTTAAAAAAGTTATGACAAACATCGGTTTTCAATTGTTCGATATAGGAAGGAAAAGATTTCATTCAGTGAACAAAATGAAATCTGATAGACGGCAACGAAGCATCGTAAGTGGTGGTACAGACTTATTCTAAAAAAAAGTTGTGTGCATAGTCTAAACTAATATTCGGTAAATATAAAAAATACGATATCTTACACTTATGTTTTCTAACTAATCCTCCTTGTCTTAAAAAACAGATGTTGTATGATACAAAGTAAATCGTCTACAATTTTTCTAGAGATTAAAAGAAAACTATTCTCAGCGAAAATAGGTAAAAAATAGTAACGCAGAATGAAATCACGGAACGCCCTTTTAAAAATTGGGGTTATACGTTTGCGATATTTAAATAATGTGCGTTCTGCGAAGGGGAATAGCTGGGTACATACACCAATATAGGTAAATACTGTTGTAGCAGTCTTTGAGAAAAATTTGGGAGAACTATTTTTTATAATAAGATCGTTGTGGACGGTTGTTTTTTCCTAAAATTAATGTTAATTCGACTACTTTTTATCCTAGTTTTAAATTGCTTCTCTACCAAAATTGAGAAGTTACATTAACTCCTGTTTGACTAAAGATTAGAACGATTTCTTCGGTACAACGTAATAAAGAACATTACAAACTCCAGGTTTTTACCAGCCGGAGATAAGAAGTGATTAGAATGTTTTGAAAACTACAAGGTCTAAAACTGAAGGTGAAGATTGGCCTCTCGATACAAAGAAAATAAGCTGATAAAAATGTTGTTGTCAAGAGAAGAAAAACAAACCAATCACAACAATACAAACAAGACTGAATATTGGTACTTTAATTATTGAGGAAATACCACAGCGATCAAACACATGACTATCAATCACTACAAGCGACATTCTCAAAAACAACTTACTCAAAAATTAGATCGAGTTACGAATATGGCATCACTGAATACAACAGAATTATTATCGATTTCCAACTCGGTTTGTCCTTGTGGATATTCTGTTAAATATAAAAGGGAAAAAGCGGGTAAAGTTTATATCAAAAAATGCTTTTCTAGATATTGTCAACCTTTGAAACGTCGTGTTAAAACTTCTTTACTTCAGACAGCATTTTAGTGACTCGCGTAATACGAGTAAAATTAACATTAAACAAAAGATCTTGTGAATACTTATTATAATCGTTTATCTATAACAAACACTTACTACAAACATTTTTCAATAATTGAATTATTCGTTAATACATAAACATCCTTATATCCTGTGTATATTTCCCAAACTTTGATGTAAATAAATTTATTAATTTTGCGATATTTTAATTTTTAAGCGTAGCTTCCATTACATAACTAAACAAACTAGCGTATGAAATAAATGGAAAGAGACAATTATGAAACAAACACTTCAGAATTAAATTAGAAAAAATAATCACAAATGCGCATTGTCAATTACAACAATACAGCTACTTTTTGAAATATATTTTGTAAGATTTTAGTGTTGGTATTCATAGTATGAAGTACATTACTACAGTCACCCAAGGTTGACTTTCAGCCAGTCCAGTTTTTTTCAATCGCTTACGTTCGTGGTTTTAACATCCTTCAGATTTCAGAAAAGATTTCATTGACCAGGAAACCTAGTTTTCAAAAAATACATGTTTAAACTAAGTTTAACGTTTATGTGTCCTATACTATAATTTAATTTCACTTGGTATAATTTTTGATTATAATTAGTAATCAAGTTTTTCATTGCTTAACACATGACACGTGCCATGAGTGGTAGGGTTAAATAGTTACTCGGTGCATTACTCTGAAGCCAGGGGAAATAAAAAAGACCCAACCATCAGAAAATTTCTGCTACATTGTATTTAAACATAAAAACCTTGAATGACAACTTATGGGTTTCTTTTATGGCGTTCTTTTGCTTTTTTCTTGTTTTTCATCCTGACATGGGAATTAGCATAAAGTCCAAATCGTTGTTTTACAAACAGGAGAATTTAACATAAATCCCGAACAATTGGCTCAAAATAAATTGGCAAGTCTTTAAAAGCGTGGCAAACACAGTTTACTTGTTTCTGAAAGATATTCAAAAATTGAGAAGAGTCCGAATAATTTCGTAATAAAGTTATACTTGGATTCACAAACAAAAACGACTCTTGGACTGAAACAAACACTAAAGAAGGAAGTTTCAAAAATATTTTTGAGCAGTTACGTTGAGATAAATATTTTGAAGAACTGGGAGTAATGACAAAAAGTTAATTCCATAGTGGCTTACTAAAGGGGATGCGAGAGAGGCTGTTTACCCCAGGTGGCAGCCAGGAGGGGGTGCCATCGGGAGAGTTGAAATACCAATACAAGGTTTCAAATCAAACGAAAAATTCGCCAAAGTAAGAAAAAAATTAAATGTTCAAACTATTGCAAACAGCTTAATTTCTACTATTTTTTTTTTTTATTGGTAATACAAATTTACTAAAGAAAAATTGAATATTTTGTAAAAGTTGCATTGCAAAACAAACGTTTGTTTAGCACAGTCAGTTGGCTGTAACTGACATTAAGTCTTGTTCACTTTCTCTTTTATGAGCTACCTTTCGCTCTAGTGTAAAGTCCTGGAAGAACTTAATCTCACAAAAGTATTTGCAAATATTTGGAATCAACTTTGAAAAGTACACTGTGAAGCTCCAAGCTCTAAAACTGTTTATTAAAGATCAGCGCAATGAAATTGTGGAGAGGGCCATTCATTATGCAACTACAAAGTGTGAGGAAATGAACATTTATATGGAGAGTATAGATGGCAAAGGATGGTGGTCTCACACATTGCAAGAAGTAAAAAGATCTATGTTTGAATGTCTTGATCGCTTTCAAAAATTGAAGATTGATCCATTGCTTTAAAACTAAATTGACAATTTTCGCTGTTATTCAGCCAAACACTTTGGTTTGTTGCAACAGAATAACTTTGGAACTATATTTCAAATTTCACTTAGAATTTCAATGAATTCTCTGATGAAGAGTGTAACAATTGGATGACTTCGGAGGAATTTGGAAGCTGCCATAATCAGCATTGAAGAAGCAAAGGAATGGACAACATTGCAGTTTCTGGAGTTTATTGTGAAATGGAATTTTCATGAATCTCTGCTAAGCTTGTCACTACGTTTGAGATTCTTTGACTGTTTACTGCGTCATGTGAAAGAAGTTTTTCTTTTTTCAAAGAGTCGCTCGACCATGAGTCAGATAAGTCTAACAAATCTGGCTTTACATTCAGCTTAACATGAATATGCAAAGGTGATTTTTGATGAGGTCATTGACCAACTTTCAGAAATTAAGGCTCGAAAGCAGAGATTGAATTCTTTCTATTTGTCTTTGAAGAATAGGCTGAGCGTTGATATTAGATTTACTGTTTTTTTTGTATACAAAATAAAATGCGGTATTACCTATTCACTCAATTTTTAATGCCCTGCATTTTCCTTATTTTCAATTTGCATATTACAGTATTGTACTCTTTAAAAATCTACTTGCAGAAATATCTGTGTTTAGAGCTTAAAATTTACAGGGGAGAGATGTTAAAGGAAGGTTCCGTCCCTGGAGCCAAATACTTTAGATACGCCCTTGTAACGTCACACTTTAAATATATGCATATGGAAACTTAAATTTTATGAGAACATACTTTAGCTCAAATTTAACCAACACGATCAGTATATATGGAGTTTTACTTGTAAATCGTCCGATACTTTATAAGCAAGCTATTACATAATCCAATTTCAAATGCCGCGAATTATGACAATCAATACAAATAGTGTATTGTAAACCTAAAAATGCAAATATTTCATGTCAGACAAAATCTGATTTAACGAAATAGAGGACAATTTTATTAACTCGTTACCTCAGTATGATTTATGTGCTATATTACCATGGGTATCGAAACCAGATTTTTAGTGTTAACAGACTTACTGTTAAGACCACTGGGGGAACAGTTGGAATAATTCAGATTATATGATGAAGTTACTTATCCTATACGTAATCGCCCGACTATGCTGATAACATAAGCTCAGGAACCTCAGTTAATGATTCCTGCAATTCGTTAGCTCCAAAACGGTAGCATATCCTACTACAATTACACAATAATCAGTAATCTTTTCTGTTCGTCGACTCGGAAAAGTTACATAATTACGCTACAAATTTCATCTACGATTACTTAAAGCAACAACTCGCTAGTGAACCTTTACAGTATTAGTTCAGTCAAAATGATTCATTAATGGGTTTTAGATGAATATGTACAGAAATAATTCAGTTAAAGATGGTTTGCTAATAAGTTGTCGATGAACTTCTACAGTGATAATATAGTAAGATGTTGCGAGTTTTCATTGACTTATTTTGTTTGGTTTAAGTTACAATAAACTTTAACAGAATAATGTTAACTAATTATGCATCAATTTAGTGTTTCGAGAGCTAGTCTACTTCTGTCAACTGTAACAGTAATCATGGTAAAAGAAGAAATAGAATAGTAAAAGTCCTGATGCATAATACATTTGAATGAAAAAAAGTCAATGAATTTTATTACATGAAATTATTCATAACCTTAATATCGACGTTAATAGAATTTTCCTTTTTTGAAAAAAGTATTTTGATCACGAAGTTATAAAAAGGTACATTTCATGCGGTAAAATAAACAAAATAAAAAAAAGAATAACTTACTATGCAATTAATTTCCAAAATTTTCACAAGACAATGCAATTTTACTACAAATTACTACAACCACAGGTAAAGAAACCCAGTTTTTAACGGTGAGTTCGCAGACGTACTCAGCTGTGCCACTAGGGGCAAGAAATAAAAATCGAAAGTTGTAAAATTCGCTAGTAGAAATTAATGTATTTTGGTTGTTTTTCATTTAATGTTGAATTAATAACGAAGAAACCTTTCTAAATGCACGCGACTTTTGTCCTTGATCTTGACGATTACGTTCTTTTATCTCACACAAGTTATCATTCCTCATCGCACAGCATTGTCTAGACCATGTTGTAGGGGCACTCCAAGTCACATCCATTGTAACTGGTATCTGCAGGCCCTGTTATACAGATTCTTTAGATACAACTCATTATAGCTGGTATCTCGAAATCTCCGCTGTATAAACACTTCAGGTCACACTCACTGCACTAGTATATCGAGATTCTCGTGTGTAGGCTCTCTAAGTCACTTGCACTCATTGTAACTGGTATATTATCTCGATGTTATGTAGCTGAAAATAACCGCACTCGAAAGCATGTTAAGTCTAGGCACTTACCACAGAACTAAGATTTCATTTCCCTTGACCAATAAAGGTACATTTCTTGATGACGGGAAACCCACTTCAAGTAAAAATCTGTCTTAAGATGGCTGGTATGGGTATTCAAACTTAACTTTGTTAACCTGGAGATGATTAAGAAGGTCGAACCGTTGTTCTCTACTATATTTTAATAAAAGTTTTAATACCCATACAAGCTGTCGAGATACAAAAGTACACTTCATTAGACTGTGCGTTACGGTATCCGAGAACGTTCCGCCCAAAGTGTAATTTATAATCTTAAAGGAAAACAAGTAAATATAATACGAATTTATAACATCTTGATTACGAAAAGTAAAAAATCACAGCAACAAAATATACACAACACATCACTTTCATGAAAATCGGGAATCTGTTAGTCCATTATCTATTCTGAAATTAGATTTTCATTTAATCTGAAATGGAACAAAAATAGTCTCATGTATTGGATTAAATAAAACTTTTGCACATAGATTATTATTTACAATAACCGTTATTGTAAATTGTGTTATTGTTTGTATATTAAAATATATTTGTATTAAGAAAAAAACTATCAATCTTCTTGGCAAGTATCAAATTAGATACACATCGAGATTTATGTAAATTATAATCTTGATTTAGAAGTTCTCTCAGTTTCAGACTATTTCAAATTGTAATACGTAACAATTATCAATTCTGATTATTTATTGTTTTCTGCAGTGTATTTCTAAATAGACAGCCGGGGTGTTTTAGGTTACAGCATAGCCCCAACAACAGTTCCAATAAGTCCCATATATCCCAAAATGCCACATACTTGAAACAGTCCGACTAAATCAATTTTCCTCGTTTCGAACTCTTGGGTAAAATCACCTAATATTTCTAGATATAAATGTTTCAATTGCAACAAAGCTTAAGGATACGAAAGGCCACTTTCAAATTTTAAGAGCTTAACTCATTCTACAACTGATGCTTTGTCTGCAACGATTAAAAAGAAAAGAAAACATCAGTAATTCCTTTAGTGTAGTAAACACATATCAACCGACAAAACACATCATTTATATTCCATTAACAAAATATATTAAATGAAACAAAAATAATTACTACAGCCATAAACACCTCAAACTCCTTCCCAAGCGATTTTCATACCTATTTATAAGCCTATTCTTCGAGCAACGTTTTGTTACAAGATGAGATGGCAGTCATCACAGCCGAACATTTCTTGTGAGGCATATGTGACGTAGAGGAAACCGTCTTCGTCTTTATTTTCTATGTAGATTTCCGATAGTGTTCTGGACATACTCGCCATGCTTTTATTGTTGATGACGAGGTAGAAAGCTTGGTTTGCACCTAGGCTGAGTCGATTCCTGCGTTAAGAGATGTAGAACAAAGGAAAATGTTTGAGGTTCAACTAATGTTGAAAGTAGAAAACAATCATTTCAAATATTTAGTTTTGTCTTAAATTACTCAGTGGCTAGTACTTAAAACCATGCTTATTCAAGTCGACTGAAATTTTGTGATTAACGTTTCATATTTTAAGCGAAAGGTCAGCACTGAATATAATAGTATGGGTGGCATAATTATAAAACACTTTCATTCTGAATTTCTTGTTAACAGTTAAACTTTTAAAGAGAAAAATAAATAGTGAAAAATATCAAAAAGAACATTGCTGAAATAAGTGAAAAATTACACGGCATTGTAATTTAAAAAAATTAAGAATAAAGAACCGTTGTAATGTTTGAAAATTTGTTTTCCTTTATTTAACACAAATGTATTTCTTACGAAAGTCATTTGCTCTAATTACATGATAATCACGCTTTCTCATAACCTCAATCTGAAGTCAATCCTATTTTCTAAAATCCTTTAACTCAAATTATGCAGTCACGTTCTCATATTCTAATAGCTCAATGTCCAATCATTCGTTCTCTTAACCTGACAACCCCGAATATATTTTAAGTTTATATAGGCTGACAATATGAAACGATCAACGTTGCATTAATATACCTTAACAACCCAAAATGAATAAATTTGCAGTTTTATGATCTGACAATCCACAATAACCAATTCTGTAAAGTAACCTAACAACATAGAATGACCAATCTGTTATTTTAATATCTTAAAATTAATTAATTTAGATTTACCTTCAGCAAGAACTGAAATAATGCTCAATCTTGGAAGTCTCGAGCGGGCCCTTCCCGGTCGCGCTAAACATGCTCGCCCTTCCAGCCGTGGGGGCGTTATAATGTGACGGTCAATCCCACTATTCGTTGGTAAAAGAGTAGCCCAAGAGTTGGCGGTGGGTGGTGATGAGTAGCTGCCTTCCCTCTAGTCTTACTAGGCTAAATTAGGGACGGCTAGCACAGATAGCCCTCGAGTAGCTTTGTGCGAAATTCCAAAAACCAAAACAAGTCTCGAGCGTTCTGAAGGGTACATGACGTCACAACTGATAAAATTTGTAGCTTTATAGTTGGAAGTTAAAACTTGATGTCCGTTTAAGCAACAAAGAGTATGGGCACACAACGACTTAATTTAATAAACATCCGAGGTCTACCCTAGCGAACAGATGCTCTGCGGCATTAGATCTAGGATGATTAAAATAATTCGTTATGATAGGAAAGCTTACACGCTTTTTTTATTTATATTCAATGCAATTATAAAGTTGTTTTATACCGAGAAATTTATTTAGTCACGTTGGGGAATTTAAAAAGTTTGATATTATTTTATAAACTTATTTCGTGTTCTAATGCAAAACGTTTTCTAGAAGTGTTTTATTACAAGGTGTGAGGACTGCCAAAGTATCCCTTTCATACAAACACTGCGCGCCAAAGATGGGATGGTGGATGATACTTGATATTTATTGAAAAGATTCGATCCTATTTACCGAAACACCTTGTTCCTGTTAATAAAATAGAAGTGAATTACGAAAACCCTGACAATGCGTTGGAATATTTTCTTTCAGTAATATGATAAAAAAATTCCATTCAAGCAAGTGGCTTGTAACTTGTCACTCCATTGTAGCTTAAGGACGATGAACTTTTCTTGATAAGAACAGTTTTGGTGATTAAGACATGCAGAGGTGAGGCAAGAAAACAATGACATGAGAAATGATAAACTTTTGGAAATACAAACTTTGTAAGCAAAAAGCTAGACAATGAACTATCACTACTCTGCCCATTGCGGGTACGGAAATTCGATTTTTAGCATTATAAACTCGCAGACTTTTTGCTGTTTACGTAATGAAACTAATTGCTAGCACTGAATAGTAAAACATTATTCTAAGGCCGGAAAACCCATGAAAAAGTTCACAAAGTTAAACAGAGATTTAATGGCAGATTGAGCATACAACTTGAAACGTTGTCTAAGCCCATCTAAAAATGTGGAAACTAGATAAGGATGTCTAACTGAAAACTGTGGCCAGGGTGAATACCTGACCACATGAACAGCGAACAGTGCAGAAACTAGGGCTCATGAACATCTAATAAAGTAGAAATGTAGGTAGAATATGAAGACCTACCTGTGGATTCAAACAAGAAACTAGTGGTTCAATTATACAATGTTATAAAAACACGAGTTTAGTGCGTTATTTCTCAAGTGTGCCTTGCTACGAATCGCAAGGTGTGATATTCAAGTTGGAACATTTTCTTACACCAGTGCTACCCAAACTGTGGGCGCGGAAGGACCTCAGATGTGCCGTGAAATGTTTGACACAGTAATTATTTCTATTCAGCAATGTAAATTATCATCAAGTTATTAAATGTTTTGAACTTAAAATTTGATTTATGTTCTCAATCATACACAGTATAACATTAATTTTTGTCTATCTTTATGAAGGGTGACTAAGCCTGCCATATATAATTTTACATTTACCGGAAGCACTGATTTATGCACTGGTGAAAGTATTACAGCTGTGATAGGCAATTCCGCTTTTGGTTAAGAGTAGCAATATAGATGTCGGTATGTTGAATACGTTACTTCATACATTGTCGGTAAGGAACCGGTTTAATATAACAATATTGATTACGTGCTTCGTCGATATTTCAACTCGCACATGCTGTACCAGATATCTTCTGGAAGGCCAATGACTGATATACGATTAAAACATAGTTTTCAAGGTTTCCGTGAATTTCAAGAGGGCAATGTGCATGATGCAACAGAAGAGCCTTCGGAAATATGTATCAGTTACAAGGTCAGAGAAGAGTCAGCTTAGTAACAAAAGTCTGGATGCTGTTTTTTAAATATTTTTTGCTTAATATGAATCAAATACCAATCTGTTCTTTACAAGCAACCGACTACATCTTCCACGATACAATTTTTCTCTGGTAAACCACTTTTATTGCAGTTCGATTATATTGGACATGGATCAGCGAACACTTCCCGCAGGGCTAGCGAGATGAGT
Source organism: Tachypleus tridentatus (assembly GCF_004210375.1). Taxonomy (NCBI): domain Eukaryota; kingdom Metazoa; phylum Arthropoda; class Merostomata; order Xiphosura; family Limulidae; genus Tachypleus; species Tachypleus tridentatus. The sequence goes on from NC_134826.1 coordinate 95,279,975, forward strand.
TGTAAGAGCACGTCACTCTCCACCAACCTTTATTTTCATACATTATAATTTAACAGCATACTAGATATTTTTATCTAATACTTATAATTTAGTACAAAAACAGTTATGCGAGGAATCAATCCTACAACACTGTTTTCATCGTAAATGCTGCTGTAGTTCTATGCTACTGTTTCGAAGGTAAATAGTTTAAATATTAATTCATTTTACTTACCGTCTCGGACGCTAGTTTACCTGCTAATTCGTTCTATTTACCGTCTCTAACCGATATGCTATTTTAACTACGAATTCGTTTTGTTTACTCTAACAAATCTGCTACTTAGCTACTAATTCGTTCCATTTACTGTCTCTGAAATAACAGACTTTGCCTCATAATTATTCCCTTTACTGTACAAATGATACAATTCGTTATATATTTATTGTAACACATTTAACTACGTTTATTTAAATTCGTTTTATTTACTGCTTAACACCCGACCTAGCCAGATGGTTATAGCACTCGACTCGTAATCCGAGGGTCGCGAGTTCGAATCCCCGTTACAAACATGTTCGCCCTTTCAGTCGTGGGGGCGTTACTAGGTTCTGGTCAATTTGACTATTCGTTGGTAAAAGAGTAGCCCAACAGTTGGCGGTGTGTGGTGATGACTAGCTGCTTTCTCTCTAGTCTTTCACTGCTAAATTAGGGACGGCTAGAGCAGATAGCCTTTGTGTAGCTTTGCGAAGTTTACAAAACAAATATTTACTGCTTAGGAAATCTAATTGCAACTACTAATTCTTTATACAGATCTTTAACACTAATTACATTTTATCTAACCAATACTATTTTGCTTACTAATTCTTTCACCAATACAAATTATTTTTATTTACCAATTAATTCTATTCACTATCTTTAAAGTAAATACTAATTAATACAATCAGCAATTAAAAAGTGTTTCAATTTCCTGTTTCTAACAAATGATATACCTTACTCATTCCTTTTGTTTACTGTCTTGATACCTTACTAATTCCTTTTGTTTACTGTCTTGATACCTTACTAATTCCTTTTGTTTACTGTCTTCAGCACATTCTATTGTAGTTACCGATTCTATTTCTTGTTTTTAACACAATTAGCAGTTCAACAACTAATTTGTTCTAAGCAACTGTCAACGGGGTAGACTGCGTGAACTCGTGTAACTACGGATAAACAAGAAATAAATGGTTTAATTTATAAACTAGTAGTAAACCATAAACACTTTCAGCTGAAACAAAGAAAAGATAACCTATAGATATCTGCATGTTAAAGAGTGATTATTAAAATTTTGCAATGAAAGTTACTGTAATCTAATTAGAAAACCAGTCATGATAAAAGCTAACAAATGGAGCACAAATGAGATAATTTTCTTGTATACAAGGTCGAACTGATAAAATTGCAAAAAAATCTGAAACGGAAATACACGTTGGAGAAGAAATAGTTCGACACAGATTCAATAAATTAAGCCAATAAATTACACCAGAAATATCAATGTTTTTTTTCCTCGTAATAAAACAAGTAATTGAATCTGCCAAATAGAATACATTAAAATATGACCAGAGTTACCGAGAAACGAAGATAAGAAAACGAGTTTTCATTTCGAAAGATTGTATGTCGATAGAGAACACATTTCTAACCATAGAATTATTCACAACAGAGTGACACCGTACAGCAAATTTGATAAAGATAAACAAATACCTTTGAAACATATTTTCACGTATGAAACGCCAATGACTTATTTATAGATACGTATGTAGATATATAAATAAATCTTTTAAATATTTCAGTGATTTAATTATAGTCTGGGATAGTAAAAAAGATGTAACTGATAAAGTCAGTAAAAAGTTATGGTCAATTGTAGAAATTCTTCATTTTTAGATCATACCAGGAATACGAGAATACAAGTAACAGGAAAGCAAGTACAAGATTAGTTTAAACCATATTACTGGCTATAGTCATTGCGAAATACCAACCATACACTATCCAGTGGAAGACAGCGTGGCGATATACAAAAGTTTAACGTGTAAGGTCCAATTTATTTATGTAAACTAAGTGTTGCTTTAATACGTAATAGTTTCTTTTCACTCAACTTAATGCCCACTTTTATATATCCTGACATTACATAATTATATTCCCCACACAATATCGACTTTAGCTTTTGATTTTCCACTATCTTGTGATATTGTATGAAGGACTTGAACAATAACTTCAGAAACAGCCTCAACAGTTGAAAACAAAAATTGCAACATGCATATTCCATGAATTTAACAAGTATCTTGTCGAATAGTATGGTTTGTTAGCGGCAACAGTACAAGTGACGTTTGTTTGTTTTGAATTTCGCGCAAAGCTACACGAAGGCTATCTGCGCTAGCCCTCCATAATTTAGCAGCGTAAAATTAAAGGGAAGGCAGCTAGTCGTCACCACCTACCGCCAACTCTTGGGCTACTCTTTTACCAACGAATAGTGGGATTGACCGTAACATTATAACGCCCACACGGCTGAAAGGGCGAGCATGTTTGGTGCGACCTTCAGATTGCGAGTCGAACGCCTTAACCCACCGAGCTATGCCGGGCTCACAAGTGACGTAAAATCATTCGCTGTCTTACGTTGTCGCTCAGCCGTGAAGTACGATTTTGTTTTTATCCAATAACAGGATAACGATCATGCAATGATTTATATTAGAAATAGCGTAATTGTGAAGTAGTATTCGCACAATAACAGTTTTGCAACAATGTTCTAGCCCAGATCTTTCGACAATCTCAGTAACAATTTATGTTCCAAGTTCAGTTGTGTCTTGTGACCAAGTTGATATTCAGACAGACGAACAAAAAGGATTATCTGTTGAAAGCAGAAAAACGTTACTGACGTAAATATCAGATCGGCTAAAAATGTCAAACTAAACCGGTAGTGATACCAAGAGATCAAATTAAATGGTTTGTTCTTTGTAATAAGCACAAAGCTGTATTATGGGCTGTCTGGTTTAATTTCTTGTTTTTGAATTTGCTACACGAAGGCTATTCGGAGTTAGCCATCTTTAATTTATCAGCAAGACTAGAGGGAAGACAACTAACTATCCAACACCACCCACAGCTAACTTAAGAAACTATTTTACTAATAAATAGTAGAATTAACCGTTATAAAAGGTCCACGGCTAAAAGAGCGAGCATATTCGGTGACGAGGATTTGAACCTGCGACTCTGAGTTTGAGCCGAGTTCCTTGGGGCGTAATATCTGTGGATGATATTTGCTACCCTCAAAATTGAATTGATAAACAAATATATATTCAAATAAAAGATGATTTGGTAAAATTATATATTCCAAAAAGATAATTACGTCAAACCCACTTCCAAGAAATAATAAACTTGTATGGCAAAAAAATAAAGCGTAGCAGATCTGGAGGAATAACCAATACAATGTCCATGCCCTAATCATAGGGAATAAAACATTGGCTCGACTCCTTGCTTAACATAATACTAATTATACTAGAGAAAGCCTTCTAAGATAACTTCAAGAAAAATGAAAGCAAGTCATTCAAGAGAATTTAAGACATATGGAAACAATTCCATAACGTTGCAAAGTTTTGATGCCAAATGTAAAATCAGTATTCATGTTTACTAATTTTATGACAATTTCCTGCAAGATTGATATGCAATAATTAAATAGATTTCTATTGCAAATCAATTATTTTGTATACAAAAGCTTTTTAAATGTTAATTGTTGAGGTGTTTCAGTAAATTTGCTACATTACAGTATATCACACACATGTACACGCACACTAGAAAAGTGTACCATTTACCAAGTTTAACCTTTACTAACTTGAAAGAACCACCATATGCAATTAGGATACAAACGACATGAAGTAAAGGTAAAAAGGGACCATTGTAAGAGGTCACTGTGCTGAACTACACATCAGTAAGGATATGCCATTTATCAAATTTAACCTTACCGATTTAAGACTTTAGACGATGCGAAACAAAAATGACGCTCGATGTTTTGTGGAACATTAAAAATTAACTCTACACGTGTTTGACAAAATCTTGCGAAAAAAACAAAAACGAAACTTAAGTTGTACACTTAATTTGTGCGAATAGTAAATATTTGGACAGGCAGTTTTCGCCCTACTTTTATTATATTTTACACTAGCAAAACAAAGACTTATAAAATTAAACATTAACCAGATAATGACATTGCAATTATGACAGAAGAATGATAAAACTGAGCCATGTAAATATACGTTAATCGTGTAATTCTAAACTTATTCATGTCATCCAGCGTTGGGTCATACAACACGTGACCTATACTTCGTATGTTTATCCGAACACAAGTTTATACAGATCTACATGAAGTCAAACCAAGTTATTTCCTTGTACTCGCATCACGTAACTCAAATGTAAGAACAATGTACACATCATCTATACAAGTATATTGGTTTGTTTTTATTTTATATATTAAATAATTATTGCAAAAACTTACACTTACTTCATTCTTTCATCAAAACAAAGTTACATTTACCTACGTAATTCTTAAAGTAAAAAGTTTTACAAATTAGGTTTCTTATTGCCCTAGAACAATGGTTCCCAACCAGAGGTGCTCGCACCACCAAGGGGTGCGAGATAGCATCACTTATTTTTGTTTATATTAAGGGTTCTGTCCCATATATTCAAAAATTACGTCTGTAACAAGAAAAATAAGAAATAAACATCGAACGTAATTTTTGAATAAACACCTTAAGACGGCGTTCACGAACGTAACCTAATTAATTTGCCGAGTATTGGCCCGGCATGGCCTAGCGCGTAAGGCGTGCGACTCGTAATCCGAGGGTCGCGGGTTCGCGCCCGCGTCGCGCTAAACATGCTCACCCTCCCAGCCGTGGGGTGTATAATGTGACGGTCAATCCCACTATTCGTTGGTAAAGAGTAGCCCAAGAGTTGGCGGTGGGTGGTGATGACTAGATGCCTTCCCTCTAGTCTTACACTACTAAATTAGGGACGGCTAGCACAGATAGCCCTCGAGTAGCTTTGTACGAAATTTCCAAACAAACAAATTGCCGAGTATTTAGGTCACGTTTACGTTTCGTGTTTTTTGTTTACAGTTGTACATTAAGATTTCGGTCTGCGCCGTCTTAAGGTGTTTATTGTGTATCTATGTTATGTATTCACGTGATCGTGACTCGAGAAACTTCCAGAAGTATCCAGAATTAATCGATGACGTCATGTGACGTATATTCGAGAATGTTCTAATTATAGAAAGTTTCGTAGAGTATGTAAACCCATGCTATGGTAGTGCATTGTTGATTATGCGTTCGTGCAAAAAACTTCATTATGTCAAAGAAAAGGAAATGGAATGTGGTTATGTGAAGTTTGGTTTCACTTGCATCGGAACAACTGAGGATCTGCAAAAACCCCAGTGCATGCTTTGTGACACTGTCCTTTCAAACGCAAATTTGAAGCCACTGCTGATGGCTTCATACCAAGTGGCGTATAAAGCAGCCAAATCAAAGAAGCCCGATACAATTGAAGAAGAGGTGATAAAACCGTGTGCATTAGAAATGACAACAATTATTCTGGGAAAAGCCTCAAACAAGCTTAAATTAGTGCCGTTATCAAATAATGTTATGACATTTTGGACCAAGTTATCGCAGTTAAAAATCTCTCCAATTGGACGAAACAACTGATGTTGCAAATTGCAGTCAACTCATCGCACTAGTGAGGTATGTCCATGATGGTGCCAAAATGGAAGATTTCCTGTTCTGTGAAGATCTGAAAACAACCACAAAAGGGAAAGATGTCTTCCAGTGTGTGAAGGACGTCTTTGCGAAATATGATTTAGATATCCAAATTATTGGTTCCGCGTGTACCGATGGTGTCCCTGCTATGCTAGAAAATAAATCAGGATTTTTTTGCACTGATGAAACAAGAGATTCCGCACTTGCAAGGTACTCACTGTTTTCTTCATCGACATGCTTTGGCATCAAAAACATTGCGTCCAAAGTTGAAAAAGGTCCTTGACACTTCTGTGAAGACCAACTGGATTAAGGGGTCGCGCTCTGAACCACCGCCTCTTCATGTCGCTTTGTGAAGATTTTGGAAGTGAGCATTCAGTTTTGCTTTTCCACACAGAAGTCCGCTAGCTGTCACGTCGGAGAGCTTTAACGCGCTTCTTTGAACTGCGAGAAGTCAAACTTTTCTGAAGAAACGTGACTATGATCTGCCCGGAGAAATAGAATCATAAGAATTCAACCAAATGCTAGCCTACTTGAGTGATATTTTCACTCGTATGAATGACATGAGTGTATCTCTTAAAGGGAAAAATAAACATATTTAAATGCTGCGAAAAGTTACATCTTTGGTGTCGACGAGTTAAAAGAGGGAATCTTCCAAATTTTCCATCACTCGAAGAAATGGTAGGTGAGGATGAGTCCCTAAATCCATGTGTGTGTGAAGAAATTGTGGATCATTTGGAAATACTATCAAAGTCATTTGATGGATATTTTGGAGGAGAACTGGAAACTTCTGAAGAATGGATTATGAATCCATACTCATTCAATTTGGATAATATGTCGGATGATGAAGAACCGAAGAAAGATCTTATTGAACTGCGCACAAATCGAGTTCTTGAAATGCAGTTTGAAAGCAAAACTTTGGAACAATATTGGTGTTCAGCAATGGACGTGTTTCCATGACTTTGTGAGAAAGCACTAAATGTGCTCATCCCATTTGCGACGACATACTTTTGTGAGTTTGGTTTTAGTGCCCTTTTGTCAATCAAGACAAAATTTAGAAATCGCTTGGGTGAACAGGCAGACTTGCGGATTGCTATCAGCAACAAAATGCTACGCTTTTAAAAATTCGTAAGAAATAAACAGGAACAAAAGAGTCATTAAATTTAAATTGGCGTATGAACATTTGAACATTTCAAATTCAAAGAATTTCATTTCACGTATGGATGAACATTTTTTTGTAGGCCATGTAGGGTTTATGCAACTTTTAGTTTGTTTTAATGTTTTTTCGTTTTTGTTTATATATCATTAAAAACTAATTATAAAAATCTGTTTTGGCCACCTTCACCTTTATTCTTAAATAATTACTGTGAGGGGTGCGAGAACATTAAAATTTTTTAGGGGTGCGGGGCATAAAAAAGGTTAGGAACCACTGATCTAGAATGTTAGATCTTGTCGTTAAACATTCATTTAGTGCATCATTGCTTATACTTGCTGCGAGACCTGACGAAAACGCCTTTGTTTATCAATGTTATTGTTTGCCGTAGGACTAATCACAGCAAAGCAGATTGGAAATTAAAGTGTTCACAGTTTTCGTTTGCCAGTTAATACTAACGCATTACGTTACGCATGTGCTATTTATTCATGGATTGGTGAACAACATATCTGCTATTTTCACTAGAAGAACAGTATCGGTTTTGCCTCTCACTTGTCTGCTTATGGACAACAGGCAATATTTTGAAATAGAGAGTAAACATTAAAAGGTGAGATTGGATTGTTGTTTCAGTGGAGCTTAAGGCAGAATAGATACTGTAGGTTTGAGAATTTTAATGGACTGCAACTGCCTGTTAATAGAAAAGGAAAATATATTTGCTCTTCTATGCTGAAACCTCTTTTCGAGTCTGAAGAAGGCCTCAGTGTAGAAGCTGAATCGTTGTCTTCTTTCTTTTCACCAAACAGTCGCATTCCATTAAAATTCAAGTCTACTATGATATTGAACTGTTCACAAATTGCTCAGTGAAGTAGCGCTTATGCCTAGGTATTACTTTGTCTCCACTTCGATATTCCTTGACATAAAACATGGTTTAAGCTTACACTGGAGCTGCAAAGACATCCGAGACAAATATATGCTATTCCAGACATTTTTAAATTAGAAGCTTCAAGTTTTTCTGTCCGAGTGAGATTAGGGTTATCTGTGTGATATTTCAAGTGAAATGGTCAAATATTTTTAACAAATTCGCCAAACGAGTTATTCTATTTCTACCTTTTTCCTTAATTTCTCAAAAAGACAAACAAAATCATTAGCATAACACAAAAAATTGTTAACTTCAAACGAAATGAATTTCGTACTAGATGTTTCAGTTACATTCTATGATTTCCACTAGATTATCAGCAAGGAAGATCACTAGTTCCAGTTACTTATGGTCCACTTAAGTATATAATTGATTGCAGTTTGTAGCTGCCGCTCAATAAACCTCATATTTGATGACTGACATGAGATGTGAGTCATCAACGAAAAGACAAGTTGCAACTGTTGGAGTAACTGTTCACTGATGGCATTAATCTTTAGAACGAAAAATGTGGGACTCAGAACACAGCCCTGAAGGACTCCAAGTTCCTGTGGGAAAGAACGGGAAAGTGTTGAGCCCACACAGACCTGGAATCGGCGGTTCATTAAAAATGCTTAATAAAAAGTGGCAGATTGCCACGCAATCCATATGAGGTCTCGCAAGATGCCATATCTCCATGTTGAATCACAAGTTTTCTCTAAATAAAAAAAATAGAAACAAGATGTTGTCGCTTCAGAAAGACTTCTGAGTAATATTTTATGGCGAATTAAGTGGTCTATCGTGGAGTGTTGTCTTCGTAGCTCCCACTTAGTGGGTGAGAGAAGATTGATTCCTTGAATCAAACAAAACGAGCATTAATCATCCTCTCTAAGGTCTTACTGAGGCAATTCGTCAAAGCATTGGGATGATAATTTGAAGAAATCTTTGGATCCTTTCCAGGTTTAAGAATATGGAGTACAATATCTTAGCGCCAAGTATCAGGAAAGACATTCTACTGCCATATCCGGTTAAAGATAGCGAGGAGAATAGTAAGAGAGGCATGAGAAAGGTGGCATAGCATCTCAATGTATATCATCAGGTTCAACTGATGTATTGCTAGACCGATGAAGTGCAAGTTTGAGTTTCACCAGTGTAAGAGGGTGACTGCAGTCATAGGGATGATCAGTCAAAAAGGAAAGAGGCGGATGTTCAACTTGTGTTTTAATAGCTAAGAAGGAGGGGGATGAGTTTGAAGAGCTAGATCATGAGAAACATTCACCAAAAGTATTGGCAATGCTCTGAGCATCAGCAACTTCATGGCCATTGAATATTAAGATAAAGAGGGATCAGAAGTACACCGTCCACTCACCTTCCAGATCTTGTCCCATGTGACATTTGAACTGGTGGTTGAACAAATGCTGGAGGTGTATTTGATTCAAGATTCCTTCTGACTTTTACGTCTAACTTGCTGAGCTTATGCACAGGTTTGCTAAAATGCAATACAGTTTGAAAGTGGGATATCTACGAAATTTATCCCAAGCATGTTTGAGCTTTTCGATATATAGAACAAGCAGAATTACACCCAGGGCACGGATACTGTGGGAAAGATGTTGAGGTTTTGGGGATGCACTGAGCAGCTGCTTGGACAATACAGTTAGTTACTACTGCTACACAATTATCTATCCTTGACTTACATAAGATGGCAGGATCAAGTTCCGAGAGAACAGTGAAAGAGCCAGTTGGTTTGGTCCAACTTCCACTGAGGCAAACGGGTCAGGTGGCACTGACCACGGCCATTATCTGTTAATATGATAGGAAAATGATCACTACCCCGTGGATTGATGTCAACCTCCCAAGAAAGGCAAGTGAAAAGCGAAAGGGAGCAGACAGAAAGATCTACAGCAGTAAATGACTGACTGGATGCATGAAAATAAGTGTAAGAGCCAGTACTGAAGAGAGAAGTTGTGATTCAGGAGTATATACTCTATAGCACGACCCTTCACATTAATACTAGAACCAACTCAGGAGATTATGCCCATTAAGCTCCCCCAAAATTAAAAAGGGGGTTGGCAGTTGTTCAATGAGGGAATCAAGGTCTGAGGGATGATTTTTTCCAGAGGGTAAGGTACAGAGAGCAAACAGTGACGGTACGACCCAAGGAGATACAGATGACTACAGCCTCTTTAATGAAAAGAACCAGATGGGCACATGTTGATCAACCAGCAGTACTACTTCCCCATGTCCTTCTCCTACTCATGACCTGTCATTTCGGCATAAGGAGTATTGTCAAATTGTGACTGTATTAGTAGGTTTTAAAAATGTTTCCTGTAAAGAAAGACATTTGGGATGATAAAAGTCAATCAAATCCTTGATATTCATATTTGATTGGAATCCTCGACAGCTCCATTGGATTAACATGACCATTTTTCTTTATTTTGGAGAAGTTGGCACGGAGATATTCTCTTGCGACTGCGCTTTTTTTCTTTACTGGATGTGGGTCTGTCGCTCCCTCGTGATCCTGTTCTGGATCGAGTAGGCAGGTTGGTATTTGTAGACATGCGTTTCAGTGATTGAGGACGTAAACGAATGGGTTGTTTAATTTTTGGGGTGTCAAGAGAGGAAGACCCCATGGAAACACCTGGGCTTGAACAAGGTGAAGTTGGGCAATGACTGGAAGATGTGATAGGGACAGAGATAGAAGTGGATACTGATTTGCTTTGTTGATTTTGAAGGGTACTAGATTAAGATGTGCTGTTAAGGATCCTGTAGGAGGCACAGAAAGGTCTGTCTGAACTCCTACTGTAGTAATGGAATGGATTACAGCAACATAAGACCAAGATGGAATTGGAAATAGTAATTTCCAAGCCATTGGGTAAGTAATATTGTAAACTGTCTTTAGACGTTGTACTTCTCTTCTACCTATTTAGAGCAAGAAGTAAAATAGGAAGGATTTGAACCATCACAGTTAACATACTGCAGTTCTAGTTGACATTCAAAAGCATCATGGTCTTTACCAGCACAACGGGCACATGTTAAGGAACCACGGTAAGATGTTTTCGAGTGACCAAATTGTTGACAATGAAAACATCTAACAGGGTTAGGAATATAAGGCCGTACCTTACAATTCAGATATCCTGCCTTGATTGTTGTAGGAGATAGCAATGTTGTAAATGTTAATATTAGAACATTTGTCGGCTCCATAATCCCATCTTTACGAGTAAAAATTCGGCGCACGGCTGTGATACCTTGGCTGGTCAAACCTGCGAGAATTTCTGACTCTGAAATGGTCTTTAAATCCCTCAACTATAACACCTCTGGAAGAATTCAAAGTAGAATGACGAGTAACCTCAATGAGTATATCCCCAATGGCCTTCGACTTCAAGAAGAGTTTGGAATGTTGTGATGAAGCTGTTTCCACTAAAATGTCCCCAGATCGTAATTTTTTTTACCGATTTAGGTGAGCCAGCAAGTCCTTCTAAACCCTTCTAAATAAAAATTGGAGACATCTGACCTTAGGGTTTTTCAGTTAAAGAATGTATAATTAACAATCTCGATACAAATTCAAGTTGCGAGTTTGACCATACAGTCATCAATGTGCAGTCGTTTGTCAGTAGTCTGAGTTTTCTCTATGCTGTCGTGTTTGTTTATTTTTGTTTTATTTGAGGGGTATCCATAATAAAAAAACAGAATATTTCGGTACCCACTGACCCCACCCACCATGGAGTCCTACGAGGGGACGCGCTACAGTGCCATAAGGTCACTGCAGCGACGCCAGGGTTTCATGAGCACTATACTCGAACACCAGTATCAGACAATGTCCACTACACCCTACGCTGGCACTCAGTTGACCCTGACCCAAATGGACTAGCCGATTATCTTGGGAGGGCCACCTCAAGACCGCACGTCTATAGGAATTCAAGGCCAAAGTGGATTCTCTCCTTCCCTTCACGGGTCACCACTCACGGCAAATACGCAGGTGGATGTTTAGCTCCCAGAGGAGGTAAACTGAAAGTACAGAACCTTCTCTGGGAGGTTCCCTCACCACGTACAGGAATCCACATCGAGGGATCTCGTAGAGAGAGTCTAATAGCCTGTAATAATCATGGCATATCCTATCTCCACTTGGTTTTATTTGAACATAAGTTCTAGGCTTAGTTAAACTACTTTGGTGACTACCTTAACGTGGCCATGATATTATGATAAACTGTATACCAAAAATCAGGAATACTATAGTCAAGCACACATTTTAGAGTAACATTAAACTTTTAATATTAAAGTTATGTAGGGATAACTTATTTATAGCTGCATCATCATCTTGGCATTGTTATCGCATCATTTCATATCTACAAAATGTTTTTATTACCTTATTATGATGTTTTACCCCGTTACTGCAAGTTCAGGTATTATTTGAATAAAATTTAATATGGGTATTGATTTTTTTTTACTCCTTAACTTTATACGTAATATAAGGATTGGCCTAAAGACACCGCTTGTATAGTATACAAAGCATTGAATAGTCTACACGTTAGTCACCTAATAGTAATCTATTATTAGCTGGTAATTCCTGTTTCATCCTGTACACAAGCTTTTTAAGGAACACCATATTACTCGGATTACGAGTCAAACACCTTAACACACTTGGCCATGCCGGGTCCCATATTTATGTAAAAAAAAAAATAACTTAAAGGTGTAATAACATTGTTTAAACTAGAAGTATAAAATATTATAATTACTAGTTATTACAACGAAGCAATGACATGCACTGCCCAGAAACAGCGGATTTAGGTTTAAACTGACATTAATGATAAAATAGTTATCTCGAATGAAAGAGGAAAAATGAACAAGTAGGTTGGTTGGTCATGTGGTTTGATATCTTAAATATTTCTTGCTTTGTTTGCAGGATTTCGGAGTAAAGAAACAAATGAAAATGAGTGACAACCTTTTACAGTACAACTCTGTCATTGTTATTTTTAGCGTGCATATTTGTATTATGCCTACCGACTGATATATTTCTCACCTACAGTTCACATTAAACAATTAGAATGGCTGGACTATATCTTAATTATTTATTAACTCAAGAATAACATTGTTTTAAGTACTAAATAACTTATAAAAAAAAGATTTACATAACAATGTCCAAATATTAAGTCTAAAAGTAGCTTATCGTGAGTTCGAACGTAAGAAAGTCAGATAACGCGAGGGAAGGAGGGGATGAAATCTCTTCTTTACCCTGTGTGTATAAAATGAAACGATTACAAACGAAAAATAAATGAAAAAGCAAGTGCATCCATCAGTCGGTCTGACAAACCTTTCCATTCAGCACCAGTTTCGTAAACACTTGTAAAACTCAACGTTCTCCGCGTATAAACTGTATGGTGAGATAATCTTGAAATACTTTCAAAAACCGGATTACTGGAAATGTTATTAATACATACTATTTTATTTTCTAGCATTTAAGAAGAAAACATTTACATAAGTTATGAAGCAGTTTATAATTAATACAGATTTTTAGCAGCATTTAATAAGGTATTTGTAGTCTGATATAAATTACTGCTTCGAATAACATTCGGAATACACTACTGGGTTATAGCTGTGAACACTTTTACAGAACTGCATTATTGAAGCTCTCAAACGATGGTGTTACGTTAGTTCTCCCCCCTATAACTAAAAAAAACAAACGAGTTGTCACTTATGAACAGGGATTGTGTTTTCAAAAAGTAGAAAAATCGGGTTAAATGTGCATTAAAACAAATATTATACACAAATAAATTAAAAGACAAATTACAAGTCTCAACAAACGACGGGTTTTACATTTCAGTGTCTCGTATTCACTTCATGTGACATCCATGTTTCGTATTTGTACCTGATATAAGATGACCCAGTTGTATTTACTTTGGTCACCTATGTCTCGATATTACCGGATAACGGCACCTGTGTCTCGTATTTATCTAACAATGTTACAAGAGTAATGTGTTTACCTTATCATGCCACTTATGTCTGTTGTTCTGATACAGTTAACTTTTCTATGTGGTTTCATCGAGAAACTGAAACAGACGTACATGTCTTATTGTGATTTAATCAAATATGCAACAACTTTCTCGGTTACACCTAGTGTGTGTACGTGCGTGTGTGGTTTTTAATCAGATACTAATGTTTTAGGACAAAACATTACATACACTACCTGATAATTGTTACGAGCTGCGACATTGTAAGCTCTTGTGGAACTAAGAATTTGGTTTTATCTAAAACTGGAAGATTCGTTTCTTTGTGGTACCGCTCCACGATCACCTAGAATAAACATGAAAATAATTTGTTAGTAAAGTCATCTAAGAGAAACTAAACTTCTACAGAGATAATGCTACAATATGTCATGCATATCCTTAACATTAATACATGTTAAAAATGACAACTATTAATATACAGACGTGAAGTGCACAGCTATTAAAAAACACGGCATCAGTATAAAGTTATTAATACATGGAGATATGACGTCAAAAACATTAATACACAGATAGACATCACGTACGTACGGCGTTAGTAATACAGACATCGACTACAGCGTCAGTAATAGTCGTGACATTTGTACGTTATATACGGACATGATATTAATACAACGTTATTAAAATACAGACGGGATGTCCATAAAAGGTCATTAACACACACCTACAGTATCAGTAAAACATTAATACAAAGATAGGACGACGTCATAAATACACGGAAGAGACATCCGTACAGGTATTAAAACACAGGCATGGTATCAGAAGGTTAACACCCGACACGTATATATGCAGATATTAATACACAGACATGATACGTATACAAATAACAGATACAGCCGTACAGCTATTAATATACAGATACGACACATTTGGCTATATATTAATACACAAACACGAGTAATATAGAATTCAAGACACGTATGACACCCGTACAACAGAAGTAAATAACAAACAAGATTGATACAACATTAAAAGACAAGCACAATCTTAGTGTTATTAATATACAAACGTAACACTAATGAAATTAGATGCATAGTAAAACATAAGACATCACTAACGTTATTAAAAACAGGCATGGGAACAGTACAAACTTTCAAATACTCAGAAATGATAACAGTACACTTAACAATTCTACAGATATCACGTCTATATTTTTAACACATTTTAGTACAACGTTAACAGTATACAAACACTACTAATACAAAATTAATGATAATACAAGAAATCAGTATAAAGTTAAAGTTAATATACATACATCATTAGAGCGTTATTAAGACAAACATGACATCAGTACAACGATATTAAAAACATGACATCTAATTCGTTATTAATACATTACATATGTATGTTATCAATACACAGATCTATACAGTAAAAAGTTAACACTAACATGTAATGAGTAAAAGGTTATTAATACAGAGATACAATTTGTGAAGTGTTATTAATACTTAGACATGAAATCAGTTCAGTTATTAAATCATGAAATACGAGATCATCAGAATGTTATTTATACACATATCTGTACAACGTTATTAACACATACAGGAAAGTAATACAACTTAATATAAACATGACGAAGATACAATAGTGGCGATTTTAGGTAGGGGTTAGAGGGGGCTCAGCCCCAGGGCCCATGATCTTAATGGATGCCCCTTGACAAAATTATTCTATGCAAAATTACATGTGATGTAGGGCGCCCACACAACCTTAAACCGCCACTGAGATGCAACGTTATCAAAACACAGGCGTAACATTAGTAGTTATTGATATACAAGCACAGGTTAAGTAAATAGTATTGAGTCACAAACATGACACCTAAACTGCGTTATTAAATAAGGGGGATAACAGCAATATAATTATAGGTACACATACACGAATCAATACCATATTAAAACAGATTAAAACATTATTAATACGCATACATGACATGGGAAGAGTGCTACGTTAATAATACAAACATGACGACATTACAGTTGTTAATGTAGCGACTTCATATTAACACAAGTTTCATACATACATATCCGTAGAATGTTAATACTCAAACGCGATATCAGTACAAAATTAACACATGTAAATAGCACAACATTACCAATCCTAACATACAAAATCAGTCCAAGATTATTAATACACAGACCTTAATATAAGGTTAGTATTACAGACTTCAGTACAACATTTTTAACAGAGACGTGATATCTATACAGGCTAATAATAAACATTTTTACAGCGTTATTAATATATACACTAATACTAACATATGAAATAAATACAAGGTTATTAATGCACAGATATGACCTCTGTGGAGCGTTATTAATAAATAGACATGATGTCAGTACAAAGTCATAAAGAACAAAAATTAGTACAGAGCTATTAACATACACCTGCATAACACTATTAATGAAAATAAAAGACATTAGTATAACGTTATTAACATGTGATGTAACGTGCGTACAACATTATTAGTACAGACACGCCATCCTTGCAGTGTTGATACAGATGACATCCGTATGATGTTAGTATCTACATCAGTGGTTCCCAACCAGGGTTGGTAACATTTCAGTTTTTTTTTTGTTTGTTTATATTAACGGTAATGTTCTACATATTCAAAAATTACATAGATTTTTTATTTCTTATTTTTTTTTGTCACAGACGTAGCTTTTAACCGTGTAACGATAAACTATCATTTCTACCGTCACCGGCGCAGGCCGAAATCTTAATGTACAACTGTAAACAAACAATACACGAAACATAAACGTAACCTAAATACTCGGCACAACTAATTAGGTTACGTTTGTGAACGCCGTCTTAAGGTGTCTATTATGTATTTATGTTATGTATTCACGTGATCGTGACTCGAGAAACTTCCAGAAGTATTCAGAATTAATCGATGACGTCATGTGACGTATATTCGAGAATGTTTTAGATTATAGAAAGTTTCGTAGAGTATATAAACCCATGCGTGATGCTATGGTAGTCAGTGCATTGTTGATTATGTGTTCGTGCAAAAAAACTTCATTATGTCAAAGAAAAGGAAATGGAATGATGATTATGTGAAGTTTGGTTTCACTTGCATCGGAACAATTGAGGATCTGCAAAAACCCCAGTGCATGCTTTGTGATTCTGTCCTTTCAAACGCAAATTTGAAGCCATCTAAGATGCAGGAACATTTCAGAAACCGGCTGTTGCAAGCCACGATGTTGAATCGTTGAAAGGTAGAAGGGCCCGCTGTGATTCTCGAGCAACCCTTCCAAAATTAGGTTTTATATCTGCTAACAAACCACTGCTGATGGCTTCATACCAAGTGGCGTATAAAGCAGCCAAATCAAAGAAGCCCGATACAATTGAAGAAGAGTTGATAAAACCGTGTGCATTAGAAATGACAACAATTGTTCTGGGAAAAGAAGCCTCAAACAAGCTAAATTAGTGCAGTTATCAAATAATATTATTCAAAACCGAATTGGTGATTTGAGTTCGGACATTTTGGACCAAGTTATCGCAGTTAAAAATCTCTCTCCAATTGGACGAAACTCCAATTGCAGTCAACTCATCGCACTAGTGAGGTATATCCATGATGGTGCCATAATGGAAGATTTCCTGTTCTGTAAAGATCTGAAAACAACCACAAAAGGGAAAGATGTCTTCCAGTGTGTGAAGAACTTCTTGGCGAAATATAATTTAGATATCCAAATTATTGGTTCTGTGTGTACCGATGGTGTCCCTGCTATGCTAGAAAATAAATCAGGATTTTTTGCACTGATAAAACAGATTCCGCACTTGCAAGGTACTCACTGTTTTCTTCATCGACATGCTTTGGCATCAAAAACATTGAGTTGAAAAAGGTCCTTGACACTTCTGTGAAGACCAACTGGATTAAGGGGTCGCGCTCTGAACTGAACCACCGCCTCTTCATGTCGCTTTGCGAAGATTTTGGAAGTGAGCATTCAGTTTTGCTTTTCCACACAAAAGTTCGCTGGCTGTCACGTGGGAGAGCTTTAACGCGCTTCTTTGAATTGCGAGAAGTCAAAACTATGTGACTATGATCTGCCCGGAGAAATAGAATCATAAGAATTCAACCAAATGCTAGCCTACTTGAGTGATATTTTCACTCGTATGAATGACATGAGTGTATCTCTTAAAGGGAAAAATAAACATATTTAAATGCTGCGAAAAGTTACATCTTTGGTGTCGATGAGTTAAATGAAGGAATCTTTCAACTTTTCCATCACTCGAAGAAATGGTAGGTGAGGATGAGTCCCTAAATCCATGTGTGTGTGAAGAAATTGTGGATCATTTGGAAATAC